>NC_136489.1:48769874-48807374 GCF_053919585.1 Euprymna scolopes | reverse complement strand
TGTAGTTTTTGAGTTCTAGAGTAACATATTCACACACAGACACACAAGCGACTGCACTTTTTAGATTAGATTCATTATAATATTCTCTAATTTCAAACGTTATAACTAATAGTCACATCAGAGAAGGTGTCGTTTGAGCACACTTTCCTTTCTTGACAGGGTTACAAAATCGACTTGAAAACACATTAGGTCTTGTTGTTCTCTACAGCGTTTTTCACCGAAGAGACGTAACTAGTTTCTTTCTACGTTACCGTTACTTCCATGAATTCCAATCTTTGGTTCTCCTTGTAAGACAACTCTTCAAATGGAAAAACTTACCGACCAATAAATGAAATTTCTATGAATAGAAATTATTTGTTAGAAATTTCTATCTCTAGAGCACATTGCCAGAGGACTGCTTCCCTGCATATTGCAACAAGGTTTTCTCCAAATCCAATGTCAACAAATACTTGTCATATAAACCCCGTTCATATTATTATTTCTCTTGCGCATATAATATTTTTCATCGTTCAAATAATAATGATGCCATCTCATTAACCCTTACTTTCGGGGAGGATTTCGGTCTTAAGTTTTACCATTTATTTTTTAACTAGCGGGGGTATCCGGCGTTGGCCTGGTGTTTAGAGGTGCACGGGGGGAGTAAATCAAAACAAAATGGAAAATAAAGAATAAGTGAATGTAATAACCCTGTTTAAATATTATTTTAAAAAAACAGCGAACGTGATGCTGAATAAAGAATAAGCGAACGATGTTAAAACTTCTTTTAAAAATGGGAAAAACAAAAACAAAAAAAAGCGAACGTGATGGAAAAATTAAAAAAAAAAAAACTAACGATAAAATAGCATAAATAAAATTTTTTAAATCGAAAAAATATATCTGATATCTTGGCTCGAATGTGCAATCTTAAGATAACGACGCTGCTACTATACCGACTGGTCTATGACCGCATAAGCAAATTAGGCCGTTTTTTTATGTTTAAAATAATTCAAGAAAGAACGTTTTTTATGCGCATGCGTGTTTGGCTACATTGTCATAAAGGAACGATTTTTGCTACCCCTCCCTGTAGGAAAGTGCCCAGTTTAGGGTTTAGGAATTAATATTTGGGGCCAATCTTTCGATATTTGTCGTCCGAGGGGTCAAGTTCAAAATGATACCGATCTCGTGAAAATCCGTCGCCTCTGTCTAAAGTTTTTGCGAGACATACAAACATACATACATACATACATACATACATTTAACCAGATTTTGCCCTTTACATTATAGATATATTCACGATAGTATTTTTTTAATTTGTTTATTTTCATATTTTGTAGTTACAAAACAAATATTTTAAATTGTTTTATTAGCCACTCGATGGCTAATTGGTATAAAAATAATATGACGCTCTCTAATATACAGTATAATATGTACGGAATCTACTTTTGATTTTATAAAGTATCTGAAAATAATAGCTTCGCTTAAAATTTAAAATGAAAAGTCAAATATAATGGTTGTATTGTGCTCTAAAATAAAAGTTCATTTCGAATGCACCCTTGTCTTATAAAAGAATCTACAATTGATTTTTTAAGCTGGGCCTTTTTATTCGTACGGTGATAAAACTTTTCAAATGTACTTGTGATGTTAAGCTGTATAAAAGTGTTAACTTTAGTCAACATCGGACTTCCTTCTTTAATTATATTTTTTGATTGTCGATTATCGACACTTATCAGACCTATTCCAAGCCTACGTAAGAACATTTCTAAACACATAAAGTTCCTTCGTGTGAAATGGTAAAAAATTGAACTCAACCGTTTCCGAGTTCATAGGGAACGAACTCATACACACACACAAGTTTCTTTTTATCTAATAGTAAAGATAAATAATAAAGGTTGTCTTACATTACGCGAATACTCACCGTTCTTTTCGAGAAGACAATGAGGAAAGGCGTTTTGTAGGCATGTATTCTATCGTATCAACTGCCTTAACGCAATAATTTTATTTAACATATCACATGGTGCATTAAAACTAGTGGGAAAATGTTGTGGCTCTATACGTGTCCGGAAGAAAAACACAACTGCTTTATCGTTAGTTTCATGGCAAGTGCTCGACTGAGTTCCAATCTATGGTCCCCTCCTCGCCAAACTTACACAAGAAACACTCGTCTAACAGAAAACACTATCAATAATTTCCCCACTCTTTATCTGTACCTAAACTTAAACGTAAATTCCATGAACAAAGCTGTTTTCTTAGAACTGCACGCCTATGGAATTGTCTTCCGTTTTCCTGCTTTCCAGCTGAATACAATATGGTTGTCTTCAAGTCTAACGTAAACACATTTTTGATGAGCCGTTCCATATAAGTTAACAAATTTACCGAATTTCCATTACTAGCGATTACTTTACTGTACACTCTTTAACTCTTATCCTCGAGTGGCCTCTTGGCCTTGATAAATGCCTTTGTGTGTGTGTGTGTGTGTGTGTGTGTGTGTGTGTGTAAAAAAAATTAGTAGCAACAAAATATACTGAATAGAAAAAAAAATACAGCAAATGAAGAGTGTTGGTATACGTCAGTCCGACTGCCACGGGTGCAAGACTCAAGCATAACCTACGCTAACCCGGATATCATATTCTGCCGATCTTTATAATAAATGGAACAGTTCATTATTATCCGTAGGGTGGATACGTCACAACAAAATAGAAAACATACCATTGTGGCAAAATAGAAAACATACCATTGTGGCAAAATAGAAAACATACCATTGTGGCTAATTCAATATTAATGACAACCATAAAGCATGTTATGGTAACAGATGAACGAATCTTAGGATTACTTTTTTCTGTTCTTACTAATGGAAATTAATTATAATAAAAAGAAAACAAGACAAAATAAATAATCAAGAATGCAGTTCACGTTTTCTACCCACGCGAGATTTGGAGCAACGTGTTGCCGCCAACGGTCCCAAAAGAGAGAAACATGGCCGATAATTAAAAGTGGCGATGTTTCGTTAAATCCCCTCGAGATGGGTCGATTTTCGGTGACAACATTAATTGGTTCGAACGAACATATTACATTTGGATCAAGTAGATTGGCATTTTTGTTTTAACTTTTCCTTCGTTCTTATCAGAGGGCGTCAACATGTTTGCATGCAAGCAGGTGTCCTTATCAACTGCTTATTGTAATAAGGCGTGACATTCTAGGGAAAAAGAATGCGTGTCATATAAATACAACAGTTGTTTGTGTTTACTAGAGATCCTGGTTATGTATGCACTTTAATGTTTGCAGCTAAACTCTTCAGAAATCTACGAATTGAAGGTCACTAATTAATGTTTGTTAAGTGATACATCTGTCACTGACGGTGAAATTGACGAAATGGCCACACCCATTTTTAGCCAAGTACGAACACCTACCAGCACTGTATCTCTGAAACTGTTGAGCGTAGATGGTCATGTGACCAGTCAAAATGTCCAGAATGGCCACATTATGGGGGGTCAATAATAATTTATGATGTTCTAAAACCAATGTCTTCCGAGATATTTGCAATAAACTAATTTCAACATTGTACATCGCACATCCTGATCTTTATTATATTAGTTATGCATATAATTTTTTAGTTTAATTTTGTGGATTTCGACACTTTGTGCTTTTACTATAACCACAAAACATCACCCATTTTAAGTTCTTTGCTCTGCAAGTGCATGTCTTTGTACTCCTACATGATGTTGGGCATTTGCATGGTCTGCATGGTACAGGCAGTATCACAGGAGTTATGCCGATTTCTGTTGTTTCATATCCAAACTTGAGCGGATCTAGTTGAATTATTATAGGATTTGGGGCTTCTAACCACAATCTGCACTGTAGATATAATCGTTTTATGTGTTCTTGTAGTGTGGAAGAACAACACACAAACTGGTTAAAGTCAAGTTCTTTCCTAGAATTATGGTACTGCTCCCATCGATACTCATCAAATGTTGAACAGTGGGTTTTCTTTAATATAGTAACAAGGAATCTTTCAACATTACTTATCATCTTCGGCAACAATTCCTCTGCACCAAACCTTTCCAATAGAGCGAGATCAATTGAAGCCTTCAGACCAGCCAGCTTTGAACCCACCTTACTCGTACTGTCGCACCCACTTAATGCGTGAATTGCTGGTAGACAGGACACCAAATTGCTATTCAGTTGATCAGCCAACAGGTGAACAGGCACAGTCTTCTTGTTCTTATGTTGCCAAGCTTATATAGAGTTTTGTAGTTCGCATGTTTTCTTGAAATGGAAGATGAGGTTTATGAGAACATCCGTGTCAGGTGAGTCAACTAGAATCGATTGAAAACCATGTTTTACACCATCATTAATATGGAACATGATTCTGTCATCTTCTTGGTTGCTTGAGAACAAACAGTTTTCTACATTCACCACCATATACTCCACCAAAAAATATTTCTTTATTTGATGCAATATTTTGTAGCATCCCTTGAAGAAGTATTCTTGGAACCTCTCTTTGTTCCATATTGAGTTCCAGAACATATCTAGATCGACAGGTATCTTCTGATTGTTAGACTTAATGATGATGGTAATTTGTTCAGAACGTCTCACTGCACGATCCATTTGCTTGATCGATAATTTTTGATAAACATCAAAAATAATATCTATTCTTTTTGACTCCTCTGTGGTAGCAAGAATAATTTTAGATAAAGTCTCAACCAATTGGCGAAATGTTTCAATGCCCATCTTTTTTATTGGTATGAATGCCATGAAATCAACTGTTGTCATTTGAGCATCAAATTTTACATTTCTTTTGTCCTGGGGAAGTTGGTTGACCAATTCTCTTGATAGGAACGCTTCTGTTTTGTTTTTTTTAATCGTATTCCATCCTTACCTTCAATAGTTAGGAAATGAAATGTGCTTGTCAACTCATACTTCAGAAGCTCCAGCATGCTGTATCCTTTTTCTCTTGCATTGTCAATGTACCTTATCGTTTTTGCCGCATCTTTTTTGTCACAGATTTCTGCCCAATGGATGGAGCAGAAGCATGCTGCACGAAAACAATCTTACAGTTAGTAGGTATTGTATCATGCAGATGCTTCTCCTTATTCTGAAGTCTCATTGTAATAAACTCTTGATAACTTTTCTCACCAGTTGCCAGGCACTCTAGCAAATCATAAACCACGTCTTGGGGTATATCAGCTCCAGTTGAGATGTTGTGTAATCTGGTGCCAGTATTGAATGGATTATTAATAGATTTTATGTAATCCAAAAGTGTCCTAGCACGTTCATAGCCGATTTTCGTAGAGGCTGGATTGAACTCGTGGTGTAGACTGAGTTCACTATCATCTTTGTCCAAATTACACCATTCAAGCAGTTGTGCTGCATAAAGATCTTTCTCGTGCTTTAAGAGATTCCATAAACCTACTGCTTCCTTTTGGTATTCCAATGATACCCCCTGCAACCTTGGCAGGTTTGCTGTAACATTTTTTAAGTGCCATGCCAAATTCTACTGCGCTGCCTTGTCGAAGAGTGTGGTACATCACCCCTCCACCTTGTGTGAAGCATCTGTAAATACCAGGGAACTTCTAAGTCAAGAATGTACCCCATCTGCTATAGTTTGTTCGACCAAATCCAAAGAACAAGGGCATGCACCTACGAATGGCTGAAATGAACATATGCCAATTGCCTTGTCGGATAGAATGTGTAAGATCTCTCAAGATTGGATACAGATCATTTAGAAACAACTTCACATTCTCATTCTCATTGCACTGTTTCTTTCCATTCTGTGAAGGACTTCTTCATTCCTTCATTCAATATCTTGCTTTCGTTCCAAATCTTCTATTTCATGGTGATCTTTGTCTTTCTCTGACTGAAATCTTTCAAACATTAGGGCTGCCATGACCTCTGATATCAGACTCATTGCTTTCTTGCTTTTACAATAGTGACCCCCTGTCATAACACTATTCTTTACAACGATCTTACCAAAAGCCTCTGCCTCAATCAAAGCCAAATCTATACCTATACAGCGAAGATACTTCCCGGGGCAAGCGATTACAATCTTCTCCATATGAAATGGTCCCATTCCAAGGAATATGTTACCAAACTGTTCAGGTTTCAGCAATTGTATTTCTTTTGCACTAGCATACACCCCCTCATCAGACCATAATGCTCCTGATGTGGCATTCTTTTGCTTCAAGATATCCTGAAAATTAAGCATCGATGTAAATAGTGTGTCCATTTCGGTTACAACATATGAGAGGATGGGTACAAATGATGTCTTTCTAATATCAAATTTCGTTTTATCCTGAAGGGCACTCATCGTTGCAGTAAAGCTAGGAATGATCCCTCATCGTTATATACGTATTTTTGCCTGCCCATGCATCAAAGAAAATCATCATCAATATTGTGTTCTCGTGTATCATTATAAGGTGTTGTTGAAAATGATTCTGGTATATCACCGCTCCCTTTGATCCGGTAAGACTTCTCAATAACCTGACAGGGCGGAACATCAGCCAACTTTCTCATTTCTGGTTTTTCTAAGCAGGTTGTCATGTGATTGTCCTCAAAATGATTGCCTCGCGGTTGGTTCTGAACTATGACTAGAACAGTGTCATTACATGTATAGAACATCAATGTAAATTACATGGAACATAGGTTCGAAATGTGTTAAAATTAGTTTATTGCAAATATCTCTGAAGCCATTGGTTTTAGAACATAATGTATTATTGACCCCCCATAATGTGGCAATTCCGGACATTTTGAGTGATCACATGACCATCTACGCTCAGCGGTTTCAGCGATACGGTACTGTTAGGTGTTCGAACTTCGCTAAAAATGGGCGTGGGCATTTCATCAATTTCACCGTCATTGACAGAGGTGTCACTTATCAAACATTAATTAGTAACCTTCAATTAGTAGATTTATACATCAAAGTGCATGCATAACCAGCATGAGCTACTAGAGTAGTTTGGGTATGTGAAGGTCAACTCGATTTAAAACCTAGTTTATTACTAGCACGTCAACTAATGCTAACAGTTGAAAAAAACGTATTTTCGCATGACACCGAATCTGACGTCACAAAAAATGAAAAAGTCAGAGAGAAGAAGACGAAGAAGATAGAAAAGCGAAAGGAAAAGTGTAGAATAAGGAAGATAATGAAAACGAAGAAAAAAAGTACAATAGTAGTAAAAAAAAGGCAAAAATAAAAGGGAAAATGTTGCGAAGAAAAATACGAAAGAGAGAAATAAAAGAAGAAATGAAGAAAACGAATAAAATAAAAAAGAGAAGCGAAAAGTAGAAATAAATGGAAGAATAATAGAGATGAACGGGAAAATAGAAGTAAATTAATAAGCAAAGGCGAAAGAAAAGGGAGTGTTTGAAAAAAAAAGAAAGGGGAAATAAGAGAACATCTGTTTTAAAGAAAAAAACATACATAACGATATTTAAAAAAGGAAGAGTACCACTATTTCTTATATCAGGTTGACAAGAAAGTTCTTGCGTCTTTGAACTTTTAAATTTAGATAAACATATCTTGGTTCAGATAGACATTTATTGACCGAAATAAGCACCATCAGAATTAACAGACTTTTGTCAACGCAAAACAACGCCAATAATGCAAAAAAAAACTCGCGTTCTTGTTGTAATGAAGTCGCTAAAGAAGCTTTAATATCGCTTAGGTTTTTTAAGCATTTCTCACGTAAAAGGTTGTCGAGGTGCTTGAAAAGTGGTAGTACGTAGGTGACGAGTCTGGAGAGTATGGCGATTGAAGCAGAGTTCCGTAACCCAATTCATTCAACTTCTTCATGGTCGGTTTAGCAATGTGCATGTCGGCATTGTCGTGGAGGAGAATTGGTCTTTTTCTGTTGACTAATGCTGGGTGTTGTTGTCGAAGTTTCTGATGCATTTCATCCATTTATGACAGTACTTCGCCGTAATGGTTTCAACTGCATTCAAAGAACTTTAATGGATGAGACCTGTCGCAGACTACCAAACAGTCAGCATGACCTTCTTTGGGTGCAACTCTGGCTTCAGAAAGTGTCGTGAAGCTTCGTCGGGGTCTAATCACTGAGTGTGCTGGTTGCCGTAAAACCCCATTTTTCATCGCAAGTCACAACCCGGTCGAGAAACAGGTCGTTCTTGTTGCTTAAAAGAAGGGAAGATAACACTTAACAACAGCATTTCTTTTGGTTGTCATTCAATTCGTGAGGCACCCATTTATCAATTTTTTTGTCTTTCCAATCTCTCTTAAGTGGTTGGGAATCGTCATATACGTTACGTCTAATTCATAAGCAAGTTCTCATACAGTTGTGCGTGTATTGGCTTCAAATAAGGCTCTTAATTGATCGTTGTTAGCATCCGATGGCCGGAAACTACGTTTATCTTCAAAACTATCGTCGCCGCCATGAAATTTCTTAAACCAACATTGTGCTGTGCATTCAGTAGTGGTTTCTGGCTTCGTTTATATCGCGAGCTATTTCAGCAGCTTTTCGGCCAAGTTTGAATTGAAATAAGAAAATTGTGCGAATTTGCTTTTTTCCATCATGTGGTAAACGTTCTGAAAAGAAGACATAATTGTTTTAAAATGATTGTAATTTAAATGATTAGCTAGAGCGAAACACGGTCTTTAAAATGATATATAAAATAAAGGTATTATAAGGAAAACTTATTTGAAAATACATTATTTGAAATCAACATTAAAAATTCCGCAAGTCCTTTCAACCTAATATATATATATATATATATATATATATATATATATATATATATATATATATATATATATATATATATATATATATATATATATATATATATATCACTTTTAGTTTGGCAAGTTTTCTCCTGATGATAAATATCGCTCGCAGATTTATTTAAATGAAGTATTTTAACTTCTCACCTTTAGGGTTTTTACATTGTGTTCTGTGATTTTCGCTCTGAATCATCTAATTGCTCGCCAGAAGCAAAATGTCTGGACTCAATAATTGATCAAACTAGCATGTTTAAAATGATACACTCAGGTTAGTTTCCTTTATCAGGTTTGTTGAGAGGGTCTTCTCATTTGTTCCAGCGCGATAGAACATCAATTTGAGAAATTCGGCCGTATTTTAAATTAGAGATTCTCAACCAAAGGTAAATTTACCCCTAAGGGGCAAAAAAATTTATAGTCGGGGGTAAATAATTGAAGTATCTAGTAATTTAAAAATAATTTTTTTATTTAAGATTTCTAAGATACGTACATACATGGTTTCGTTGCTGTGGATGTTGTGGAG
This sequence comes from Euprymna scolopes, assembly GCF_053919585.1. Lineage (NCBI taxonomy): Eukaryota > Metazoa > Mollusca > Cephalopoda > Sepiida > Sepiolidae > Euprymna > Euprymna scolopes. The sequence continues at coordinate 48,798,141 of NC_136489.1, read as the reverse complement.
AAGCACTAGCGTTTACTGTGCTCTAGAAAACGAGTCACTGAAACCTTCAATGTTGAAACAACATCTAGAAGCTTCACATCCTGCTTATGCACTCGATGACCGTGTTGCATTTTAGGAAAAGAGAGCTAGGTTTGGGGTTGCAGGAGCACTTCCCAAATCTGGCTTTGTATCTGAACAGAGACCCATGTTTGCAGCTTCCTATAATGTAACTCTTTTTGACCTTCTTATTTTTCTGCCACTTTATCATGGCTATAAATTTTTTCTATTGGAGTAGAAGGAAAATGGAGAAAAACATAATGCCGATGGGTCAATGATGGAAGAAAGGTTGAGAATAGCTGTTCTAAATTGTTGATCCTATTTAATTGTGTTCCCACTGGGACAAAGTTAGGCATATGGTTGGCTCTTGAAGTTGGGAAATGCAGCTTCTCAAAAGAAGATGCCGGATTGGAAACGGATTGCCTCAGTCCAAAGGAATTTCTCTTAGAGTGACCAAAGGCAGAAAAATGAAATGTAGTAACAAAACAAGTTCTACTTTTATTAATTCATTCATGCCGTTTTATTCCATGTTTTCTACGCGATCGATTTATTTGAATTTTAAAGGTATTTTTGTTTCTCAATTTTTAGGGATTGATAATATGTATTATTTAGATTGTGTAGACTACTGATCACATTATTTTCACAACGATTTGTCCGACATAACTTCGAACCTTCTTTTAGGTATATCGTGACAATAGCTCTTATTAGTGAATAGTGAAAACAACATTTTTCAGCAAAACAAAGTTGTTGGAATTCAAAATGTGCGATGCGTATATGACATGGAAAAATCGTCGAGTCATTTCCATTTTCGCATATTTGGAACCGTATCGAATTGATATAATGTTTCCGAATGTTATATCTATCTATTCATTGATACAGAATCATCACAAGGAAACATGACCGTATTGTTTATCCTTACCACCCCCTCTTACTGATGTTGGGCCTCGTTATATAATTTTAATAATTAAAATGAATAACGTCGAATTGTAATGCTGAAAATAACAAAAACTTTGCGTTTTGTAAGTATTTTCCAGGAATGCCATTACGTATCTGCTACAACGAAACACTTTTGACTTCCGATTTTATTTGTTCTGAATTGTTCCGCGAGAAAATTTTTAATTGATCATGTCCACAATGAATTATATTTCGTTATATCATGTCCACAATGAATTATATTTCATTGTGTCATGTCCACAATGAATTATATTTCGTAATATCATGTCCACAATGAATTATATTTGGTTATATCATGTCCACAATGAATTATATTTCGTTGTATCATGTCCACAATGAATTATATTTCGTTATATTATGTCCACAATAAATTATATTTCGTTATATCATGTCCACAATGAATTATATTTCGTTATATCAAGTTCACAATGAATTATATTTCGTTATATCATGTCCACAATGAATTATATTTCGTTATATCAAGTCCACAATGAGTTATATTTCGTTATATTATGTCCACAATGAATTATATTTCGTTATATCATGTCCACAATGAATTATATTTCGTTATATCATGCCCACAATGAATTATATTTCGTTATATCATGCCCACAATGAATTATATTTCGTTATATCATGTCCACAATGAATTATATTTCGTTATATCATGTCCACAATGAATTATATTTCGTTATATCATGTCCACAATGAATTATGTTTCGTTATATAATGTCCACAATGAATTATGTTTCGTTATATCATGTCCACAATGAATTATATTTCGTTATATAATGTCCACAATGAATTATATTTCGTTATATCATGTCCACAATGAATTATATTTCGTTATATCATGTCCACAATGAATTATATTTCGTTATATAATGTCCACAATGAATTATATTTCGTTATATCATGTCCACAATGAATTATATTTCGTTATATCATGTCCACAATGAATTATGTTTCGTTATATCATGTCCACAATGAATTATATTTCGTTATATCATGCCCACAATGAATTATATTTCGTTATATCATGTCCACAATGAATTATATTTCGTTATATCATGTCCACAATGAATTATGTTTCGTTATATCATGTCCACAATGAATTATATTTCGTTATATCATGTCCACAATGAATTATATTTCGTTATATCATGTCCACAATGAATTATATTTCGTTATATCATGCCCACAAAGAATTATATTTCGTTATATCATGCCCACAATGAATTATATTTCGTTATATCACATCCACAATGAATTATATTTCGTTATATCATGCCCACAATGAATTATATTTCGTTATATCATGTCCACAATGAATTATATTTCGTTATATCATGTCCACAATGAATTATATTTCGTTATATCATGTCCACAATGAATTATATTTCGTTATATCATGTCCACAATCAATTATATTTCGTTATATCATGCCCACAATGAATTATATTTCGTTATATCATGCCCACAATGAATTATATTTCGTTATATCATGTCCACAATGAATTATATTTCGTTATATCATGTCCACAATAAATTATATTTCGTTATATCATGCCCACAATGAATTATATTTCGTTATATCATGTCCACAATGAATTATATTTCGTTATATCATGTCCACAATTAATTATATTTCGTTATATCATGTCCACAATGAATTATATTTCGTTATATCATGTCCACAATGAATTATATTTCGTTATATCATGTCCACAATTAATTATATCTCGTTATATCATGTCCACAATGAATTATATTTCGTTATATCATGCCCACAATGAATTATATTTCGTTATATCATGTCCACAATTAATTATATTTCGTTATATCATGCCCACAATGAATTATATTTCGTTATATCATGTCAACAATGAATTATATTTCGTTATATCATGTCCACAATGAATTATATTTCGTTATATTATGTCCACAATGAATTATATTTCGTTATATCATGCCCACAATGAATTATATTTCGTTATATCATGTCCACAATGAATTATATTTCGTTATATCATGCCCACAATGAATTATATTTCGTTATATCATGTCAACAATGAATTATATTTCGTTATATCATGTCCACAATGAATTATATTTCGTTATATCATGTCCACAATGAATTATATTTCGTTATATCATGTCCACAATTAATTATATCTCGTTATATCATGTCCACAATGAATTATATTTCGTTATATCATGCCCACAATGAATTATATTTCGTTATATCATGTCCACAATGAATTATATTTCGTTATATCATGCCCACAATGAATTATATTTCGTTATATCATGTCAACAATGAATTATATTTCGTTATATCATGTCCACAATGAATTATATTTCGTTATATCATGTCCACAATTAATTATATTTCGTTATATCATGTCCACAATGAATTATATTTCGTTATATCATGTCCACAATTAATTATATTTCGTTATATCATGCCCACAATGAATTATATTTCGTTATATCATGCCCACAATGAATTATATTTCGTTATATCATGTCCACAATGAATTATATTTCGTTATATCATGCCCACAATGAATTATATTTCGTTATATAATGTCCACAATGAATTATATTTCGTTATATCATGTCCACAATGAATTATATTTCGTTGTATCATGCCCACAATGAATTATATTTCGTTATATCATGTCCACAATGAATTATATTTAGTTATATCATGCCCACAATGAATTATATTTCGTTATATCATGTCCACAATGAATTATATTTCGTTATATCATGCCCACAATGAATTATATTTCGTTATATCATGTCCACAATGAATTATATTTAGTTATATCATGCCCACAATGAATTATATTTCGTTATATCATGTCCACAATGAATTATATTTCGTTATATCATGTCCACAATGAATTATATTTCGTTATATCATGTCCACAATGAATTATATTTCGTTATATCATGTCCACAATCAATTATATTTCGTTATATCATGCCCACAATGAATTATATTTCGTTATATCATGTCCACAATGAATTATATTTCGTTATATCATGTCCACAATGAATTATGTTTCGTTATATCATGTCCACAATGAATTATATTTCGTTATATCATGTCCACAATGAATTATATTTCGTTATATCATGTCCACAATGAATTATATTTCGTTATATCATGCCCACAAAGAATTATATTTCGTTATATCATGCCCACAATGAATTATATTTCGTTATATCACATCCACAATGAATTATATTTCGTTATATCATGCCCACAATGAATTATATTTCGTTATATCATGTCCACAATGAATTATATTTCGTTATATCATGTCCACAATGAATTATATTTCGTTATATCATGTCCACAATGAATTATATTTCGTTATATCATGTCCACAATCAATTATATTTCGTTATATCATGCCCACAATGAATTATATTTCGTTATATCATGCCCACAATGAATTATATTTCGTTATATCATGTCCACAATGAATTATATTTCGTTATATCATGTCCACAATAAATTATATTTCGTTATATCATGCCCACAATGAATTATATTTCGTTATATCATGTCCACAATGAATTATATTTCGTTATATCATGTCCACAATTAATTATATTTCGTTATATCATGTCCACAATGAATTATATTTCGTTATATCATGTCCACAATGAATTATATTTCGTTATATCATGTCCACAATTAATTATATCTCGTTATATCATGTCCACAATGAATTATATTTCGTTATATCATGCCCACAATGAATTATATTTCGTTATATCATGTCCACAATTAATTATATTTCGTTATATCATGCCCACAATGAATTATATTTCGTTATATCATGTCAACAATGAATTATATTTCGTTATATCATGTCCACAATGAATTATATTTCGTTATATTATGTCCACAATGAATTATATTTCGTTATATCATGCCCACAATGAATTATATTTCGTTATATCATGTCCACAATGAATTATATTTCGTTATATCATGCCCACAATGAATTATATTTCGTTATATCATGTCAACAATGAATTATATTTCGTTATATCATGTCCACAATGAATTATATTTCGTTATATCATGTCCACAATGAATTATATTTCGTTATATCATGTCCACAATTAATTATATCTCGTTATATCATGTCCACAATGAATTATATTTCGTTATATCATGCCCACAATGAATTATATTTCGTTATATCATGTCCACAATGAATTATATTTCGTTATATCATGCCCACAATGAATTATATTTCGTTATATCATGTCAACAATGAATTATATTTCGTTATATCATGTCCACAATGAATTATATTTCGTTATATCATGTCCACAATTAATTATATTTCGTTATATCATGTCCACAATGAATTATATTTCGTTATATCATGTCCACAATTAATTATATTTCGTTATATCATGCCCACAATGAATTATATTTCGTTATATCATGCCCACAATGAATTATATTTCGTTATATCATGTCCACAATGAATTATATTTCGTTATATCATGCCCACAATGAATTATATTTCGTTATATAATGTCCACAATGAATTATATTTCGTTATATCATGTCCACAATGAATTATATTTCGTTGTATCATGCCCACAATGAATTATATTTCGTTATATCATGTCCACAATGAATTATATTTAGTTATATCATGCCCACAATGAATTATATTTCGTTATATCATGTCCACAATGAATTATATTTCGTTATATCATGCCCACAATGAATTATATTTCGTTATATCATGTCCACAATGAATTATATTTAGTTATATCATGCCCACAATGAATTATATTTCGTTATATCATGTCCACAATGAATTATATTTCGTTATATCATGTCCACAATGAATTATATTTCGTTATATCATGTCCACAATGAATTATATTTCGTTATATCATGTCCACAATCAATTATATTTCGTTATATCATGCCCACAATGAATTATATTTCGTTATATCATGTCCACAATGAATTATATTTCGTTATATCATGTCCACAATGAATTATATTTCGTTATATCATGCCCACAATGAATTATATTTCGTTATATCATGTCTACAATGAATTATATTTCGTTATATCATGTCCACAATGAATTATATTTCGTTATATCATGCCCACAATGAATTATATTTCGTTATATCATGTCCACAATGAATTATATTTCGTTATATCATGTCCACAATGAATTATATTTCGTTATATCATGCCCACAATGAATTATATTTCGTTATATCATGTCCACAATGAATTATATTTCGTTATATCATGTCCACAATGAATTATATTTCGTTATATCATGCCCACAATGAATTATATTTCGTTATATCATGTCCACAATGAATTATATTTCGTTATATCATGCCCACAATGAATTATATTTCGTTATATCATGTCCACAATTAATTATATTTCGTTATATCATGCCTACAATGAATTATATTTCGTTATATCATGCCCACAATGAATTATATTTCGTTATATCATGTCCACAATGAATTATATTTCGTTATATAATGTCCACAATGAATTATATTTCGTTATATCATGTCCACAATTAATTATATTTCGTTATATCATGCCCACAATTAATTATATTTCGTTATATCATGTCCACAATGAATTATATTTCGTTATATCATGCCCACAATGAATTATATTTCGTTATATCATGTCCACAATGAATTATATTTCGTTATATCATGCCCACAATGAATTATATTTCGTTATATCATGCCCACAATGAATTATATTTCGTTATATCATGTCCACAATGAATTATATTTCGTTATATCATGTCCACAATGAATTATATTTCGTTATATCATGTCCACAATGAATTATATTTCGTTATATCATGCCCACAATGAATTATATTTCGTTATATCATGCCCACAATGAATTATATTTCGTTATATCATGTCCACAATGAATTATATTTCGTTATATAATGTCCACAATGAATTATATTTCGTTATATCATGTCCACAATGAATTATATTCCATTATATCATGTCCACAATGAATTATATTTCGTTATATCATGTCCACAATGAATTATATTTCGTTATATCATGTCCACAATGAATTATATTTCGTTATATCATGCCCACAATGAATTATATTTCGTTATATCATGTCCACAATGAATTATATTTCGTTATATCATGTCCACAATTAATTATATGTCCACAATGAATTATATTTCGTTATATCAAGTTCACAATGAATTATATTTCGTTATATCATGTCCACAATGGATTATATTTCGCTATATCTGCTAAATGTATTATACACTTAATTTTACTACACCTTTTACGCCCTTTAATTCAAAATCGGTTTAGCCAGCAACGAATCATCTTGTTTCTGCAGCAGCAACTTTTACTCATTACGAAACAAAACTCTATATAAGAACATTCCTAGACACATGTCTATTAGGAACGCACTCACACGGACACACACACTGTGTTTTTATTATATATAAGTAGATATATGATATGTTTCATTAATATCTTCAACTATTTGAGCGTGTATTGATTTTTATCTGATAGTAAATTTTTGGTTACTGACTCTAGCAATATAATTTTTTTTACTGACATATCCGCTGTTCAGACATTTTGTAGAGACGAGATCGTATCATATAATCATAATACAAATCGACAATAATATTTTACAAGTAAACTCATAGAGGAATAGAAAAGATACTAAAGATATTAAATACTTCATAATAAAGTTATCTGTATCATATTCCGTGTAGTCTCTTTGTCTTTCTGTGTCTGTTCAATTTTACCAGAAACTACTGAACCTATTTCACTGAAATTTTGTATAGACTTTTGTTATGATAGCATGAAGTTTATTAAGTATTGTGGTATCCATTCGATGCAGATTTATGGATTAATAGAGATAAATAAGGAGTAATAGGGATTAATCAACATAGTACCACACTTACTCTAAAAGTTTGGCATAAAGCACCCGTTTTAAGTCAACAGGCTACAAATTTTTCCTGTTTTTAACGGGATAAAATGTCTTCTTTTATATATGTATAATTAGATATATATGCATATATTATATTTCTCTTAGAAAATGTCTAATAACACTATAGTGCCATATTAGCTAAAATACATAATTGTCATGGCGAAACTAAAAGATAATAAACACCCTCGACATTTATCTATAATAAATATATATATATATATATATATATATATATATATATATAACACATTGATTATAATCTTTAATTCTTTAATTATTTTTTTGCATTTACATAGAAATTAAATACAATAGAAATTGACTGGCTTTTCTTCATTGTATAGGTGTGTGGTCCATACCCGAAGCAATTCTATACCCTCTCAGCTGAAAAGCTGTTCAGTTAAAGGAAAGTAATTCAGTACTTTAGAGAACTCTTCTCAAGAAGGAGATATGTTTGTTGGTGACATCCTCTCGTGGCAATGAAGCTGCCTTTGTTGTCTACAGTGAACATCAATTGGTGAAGCGACACAATCCAGAGCTATCCTAAGGTAAGCACAATTGCACTTTTCAGTCATCCTTATACGTGTATTCATGTCATCTCTACTGTTTTAAGTTGCTTATTTACTGTGGGTTATGTATAAAAACCATGAAAGGAAGCTAAAAAGAGTCTAGAATGTTGCATTTATGTTTTGTCAGATGAACATATACTTGAGGAAATTCCAAATCCCTGGGGTATGGAATTTTCCAAAGTATTTCAGCACACAAACCAATAAGTGTTTAACACGAAATATGTTTTCCTTCTACTTATTTTAGCCTCTCCTGCCATTTCCGACTCATAAATTTGTCATTATTCTATATTTTTATCATTTTCCGGTTTGCTCTGCAGAATCTGGGCATACCTCTCAATAAAGAAGTTTTTCAAGTCTCCTCCTTGTGGCAGTCAAGCTGCTTATCAGCAGACAACATGAAGACATGGTTCAAAAGGTGTGAGGTAATACCATGTGATCCCATGCAGATACCACCCTATACGTATAACTCTGCAGAACTATTTGATCGCCCGGCACTCCCACTAGCAGCACTCTACTTAGCGCCCACATAAAGCTAGACATTAAGCACAGATGTGCTATTTATGCCTTCAACATCGAATGCAGACGTGTCTTTCTCATCAGAACCTGTACCTTTCACCTCAACAAATAAACCCCCGTCGCTTCTTTAAACGTCTACAATGACTCCAAGTCCAATGAAGAAGACGATAAAGGATTTCTTCATGAGAACGTTAACACGCATGCTAACTAGGCCTGACAGAAAAAAATATGCCAACAGTCAAATAGGTATCACAAGGCAGTATGGAGAGAGCCTGACTACAGCTGAATGACTTTGGAACTCTTTTCCGGGATTCTGCTTTCCCAACTGTACTTACAAGCAGAAGTTCAAATGTAATGTGAACAACCATCTTGCTGCTCGTCTCCCTTCATAATATTCCTGCAACTTACGTCCCCGATAATAGCCCCTAGCCTTCAAAGTGGCACTGTGCTTTGATTGGAGTGAAAATAAAATTTAAAAATAAACAAAATGTCCGCATCGACTCCAGAAAGATGAAGACGAGGAAGAAGCAAAATAAAATGGAGGATAAGGTCTCGAGAGCGAGGTCGGAAGATAGGAGAAAAGACTCAGAATAAAAGTACAGCCAAATGCTAACATCACAGAGCTACAGAGAAACAGTGATTACTCAGTGATAGCGACCCTGAATGGGTTCCTTCTAAAGACAGAAGAAACATTTTTGAAAGTTTCTCTTCTACTGTGAACTAAAGTTCGTCTTTTGTCAGAGACAATTGAAAATTGAACAGTTTTCCTGTGCCTTTCCCTTTTCCAGTCATACATAAACCTATTCTATGCTGCTAAATAAATGCTCAGTTTACTGGTTGGCTTTATTTCTATCTTAATTCGTTGATATCTCTCCACATTATGTGATTGTCAAACGGAAGGTATCGAATTACCCCATTTTTATATGTATTTAATGATTTTTTTTAATCAACTTTTCTACTTTTTTGTTTGATTCTATTTGTTCTGTTGTATGACAACTGAACTTTTTTTATCTACATCAAGTGTCGATATGCCTTACCAAAGAATCAGAATTCAACAAAGCAAAACGTATGGTATGGAATTGCCTCTGGTTACGCTACTTCAACTAGTTAAGATTATTCTTTATTTTATTTTTTATTTATATTTTTTGTATTTCTTGTTATTTTCGCCGCGTTAACGGTTCAAAAACAAGCTTTTCTGAAAGGTTAAATGTTAAATGGGGTGTGAGATTTTTCTATTGTTTAAATTTAGTGAAGACTGGCACGAATCTTGTCGAAAGGTGAAAACTATTGGAATGGTTAATTCAGGTGAAACGGAAATGAAGAAGAAGAAGAAGAAGAAGAAGAAGAAGAAGAAGAAGAAGAAGAAGAAGAAGAAGAAGAAGAAGAAGAAGAAAAAAGAAAACCAAGTAAGGAAGAAAATAAAAAGGAACCGAACGAAAAAATGGAAAAATAAGAAAAGAAGGAAAGAAAGAAAAGGGATAAAGGAAAAGGAAAGAAAGGAAGGAAATCGAGAAAGTACAGGAAAAAAAGGAAAGGGAGAAAAGAAAGAAAAACACAAAACATGGCATTAGAGTGAACACGGAAAAAAAGAAAGAAACGCAATTGGGAAAGAAAGAAGGTGATTAATAGAATAAAAGAAAAGAACGAAAGAAAAAGATACGTAAAGGAAAGTAAAATAAATGAAATGAAATAGAAAAGAAAAAAAGAATCAACTTGAAAATTGGAGAAAAAGAAAGAATGAAAATTAAAAGAATCTGTTTTCGAAATTCTTTTGATAAGATTTGATCATTCGTATTATTTGGATTAATTGGACTACTGTTCTCATTTTGATTGTTACTCTCACAACGCTTCGGTCGATGTAACCTCCGACATTCAGTTAAATATGGGAATCCTCCTGTGAAAATTGAGAATCTGTACCAAATTTTGAACAGAACCTTATATCTATTCAATGGAAGGAGCTTCTTCTAATCCCGTCAGCCATGACCGAGTAAAAGTAATTCGTAATTGTATAAGGCTTCCTTCAGTCTTGACAGACTATGGACACCCACTGTAAAAGTGCCTACGCGTGAATTTTTTGTGGCAAAAGTGTCACAATCTCCAACAACACTTCTCCTGAGTCGACATTGTTAAATACGACTGGAAACAATGCCGAGATAAGCGGAAAGCATATACAGCGCCTAGAATTCCCAAATGGTCGCCCATCTGGTACTAGCCAGGCTCGACGTTGCTTAACTTCGGTGAATTTACAAGAACCGGTGTATCAACGTGATTATGCCGTATATTCGTAATTGTATTCTTAGTATCGCCCACACGGATTCTTTGGGCAACGGATAAAAAGTTAAAAAATCCATCCCTAGTAGAAGCGATGCAACGAATACAAGTACGACTTACTGAAGATTTTTATCGACCATGTCTGACTGAACGAGATTGATCTACCCCTCGTAGATTTCGTACGCGTTCTCGATTCGGCATAATGATTCTCAAGTTTGACAGGACACACCTGAAAAAATATCGGAGTTTACATCGGCCGAAGCGCTGTGAGAATAACATCCAAGATCAGAATAGTCCGAATAATCCAAATAATATAACTAAAATTTCGTACTAATTTAATTGTTCAGATCAATATGATACACTGGTAAGAACTGATATGAGAGATGAGATAAATATTTCAAGATTAAACGTAAATTGATATGTAACTTAGTCGCTGGCCCCTTCATTTAAATACGTACGCATATTGACGACTCGCGTGCCAAATTAATGTCACGTTAGCAGTTAAGCTTTAGGTGTGAGCGTGACGTCACGGAATGAAATATATCTATAGGCATAAAGTTCGAAGGAAAAGGGAGGAGAAAAAGAACAGGAAAAAACGCATAGCGAGTTGGAACACACGTTTAGCAAACCCGGGAGCCTTCTGCTATTCCTATTCCCCTTAAAGCGAACTATTCGACTGTCGGCCTTAGAAAGAATTACTGCAACACAACAGCGGATTGTAGCTAAACCGAAAGGATTGCTATCTGACCAGGAAACGGAAAGAAAGTGAGAACATATTGTGTCAAGTTGAAAAGACGTATCGATGACTTGCGTGAGAAACTGGACGAAATAAATAATTTATTTTCTTTTACCTAAAAATAAATTCGTGACAAAAGTTTTCTCTACATACAACGTTTGGTTAATTTTAAACGTTACAGACCAACAGACGGACAGAACCTCTTTTGGAAATGCAAAGGCCCATCTAAAAATGATATTCCAAACTTAAACGCTTTCCGGCCTTGACAAGGTACAAAACCGTCTTCGAGATCTAATGTTTTCGCCTCGCTACTTCACTTTTTCTTTTTTTTTTTTTTTTTACTCGGGGGTCACCAATTATCAAGGCCCGGAAGCCACTCGAAGATAATAGTTAATTAGTGTACGCTGGTCTTTTCTTTCAGAGGAAACGTTGCGAATCTATGCTCCATCGGTATTTTCATGGTATATATTCGACGAAGCTTCAGTCTATGCTGCCCCCCCAAATACTCGTCTAGCTACTATTGATACCAATAAAAAGAGGAGAGAGAAAGAAAACAGGAGGCAGATTGACACAGAGTTCTGCGACCCACCCTCTTCCACTAAATTCCACCGCTGTCATTGGTGAAGTGTACATAGTAAATAAACCAAATCTTTATTATAAACAAAATTGTTTTGTATTCTTTGTAAATGAAATAACTGTCCATTTTATATAGCCTAGACGATCACAAGCCAGACTTATATGCAACACTATAACTCTCAATAATTTCGCTTACTCTTTATCAGTGCCTAAAATTAAACGAAAATTCCATTAGCAAAGTTTTTTTCCTGGAACAATTTGTCTGTGGAACATAATACCGCGGGGCTACTTTCCAGCTGACTATAACATGGCCGTATTCAAATCTAATGTAAATAAATAGTTTTTGAAGAGTCTTCTTAAATGATTAAACACAGATCATCACGGCTTTGTCTCACAGTGTACCCGATATTTATAAACCCTTATCCTTGAATGGCTTTTTGGCCTTGATAAGCGATGACCCCCCCCTAATTAGAAAAGCATGACAAACCGATGGAAAAACACAGCATCTTAGTAACGTTGGACGTACTTAAAAATCTGTCCATATTTTATCAACAGACGCAATTCGTTGCCTGCTTAAGAATCAGTTATGTCTTTATCTGATGAGGTATCGCTTAGGGATCTCTCTCTCTCTCTCTCTCTCTCTCTCTCTCTCTCTCTCTCTCTCTCTCTCTCTCTCTCCTGTCATAACAAAATACAAAATCGACTTCGAAATTCATGTGCTCGACTGATCTCCGATCTTTATTTCCCCTGTAAAACATTCAAAGGGTGAACTCGTCTACCAACTACTTCTACTACTACCGTAAATATTCTTCTTTTCTTACTGTGTGTATCTATACACAAACCGAACTTCCATGAGCAAAGTTTCTTTCCCGGAACTATTCGTCTATTGAACACAATATAACGTGTAACATAGTGCGGACGAGCGTATGGATTAATTACGAATGTTTTCTCTTAGCGTTTGTTTAGCGTTATATAGACACTAGTGTAGCCTTGAATTCACTGAAGTCCAGTTGGTTTATAATTGTAATTTACTTGGACATTTTTAATTTAAGGTAGAGAACTCTTATTCTATTCTTCAATTTAAAATAATTTATCTCTTTACTGATTTTTATTTTTATGTGATTATTTAAAAATGTTTCTATATTTTCAGATTGTCTGTGTTGTATCCTTGTGCTTGTTTTACGAGTATTTTAATGAAATGAGCTTCAAACGAACTCGTGGTAATCGTAAATACCTCCGACTAACCCGATAAGCAGCAAAATCCCACTCCTTCACTGTTGAGATTCCCCGATGCCGGAGAGTTTTCTACTCTGAAAGTTTCTTCCCTCAGGCTATCAGACTTTGGAATTCCCTCCCTGTTTTTTGCTTCCCCGACTTTATAAACATGCAGAAATTTAATTGTAATGTAAACAGATCTTTCGCTGCTCACATCCCTACTCAGAGTGTCTCTGTAGGCATGGTTCCTATTTCACCCCTACGTCTCAGTGACAATTTGTTTTGTTTGTAAGAATTTTTTTTTAATAAAATAAAATTGATTAGTCAGAAGCAATTTTTGATTTGGCCGCTTAAATTCTATTTGTGGTTTTGCTTTTGAAAATCCAATCAGATAACTTTTTACATTTCTGATTTTTTTAGATGTGGATTGATTATTCGTATTATTTGATGTCTTCAGACGATTGTTCTCAGTTAGAGTATTATTTGCACAGTGTAAACCTCCGACCTTTTCCAGGTAATTCGAGTATGTTTCTGGCGAACTCGGGAATCTTTCTGCCGAACTCAGGAATCTTTCCGTCGAGCTCGGGAATCGGCACGGAATCTCGAACGGGGCACTCCATTTAATTCACGGGGTAATAATAGAGTGTTCCGTTTGCGATTCCGTGCAGACTAGCGGATTGGATAGAAAGATTCCCGACTTCGACAAAATACACAGGAAGAAGATCGGAGGTTATATCGACCGAAACACTATGAAAATAACACTGAAAATGAGAATAGTTAGATTTTTCGGTTAATGATTTTTTTTTTAAAGAAATTTTAGCTGAAATCGAAAGATGGTATTCCATGCATATAAATTGAGTAATTAGTTCCTGTTCGATACGTAATAATAAAAATATGTCAGCGTGGAGTGGTGGAATTATAAATTAATCTTAAACACTAGTTTGCGCGGGATGGCAGCGGATGGGTTTTTCGGATCTTCGTCTGCGGTCGTCGAGAGGTCATTAACGATTACTAGGCATACAATTATCAAAACTAATGTAAAATTATGCCGACGCGAATATGACAGAAAATGCTGGGTGAGTGGGTGCCACATCAACAAAACCTACCGTTTACTTTAAAAGACATAATTGAGTGGAAGGAATGAAAGTGGTCTGTTGATTGGCTTACAAACAGATGATGATGGTAGTCTTCCTTGATATATGTCCACACACACACACACACACAAACACACACATACACACATACATACACACACACACACACACACATATATATATATATATATATATATATATATATATATATATATATAAGAGTAGGTAGTAGTTTGCTTGAAGCATTGTTGGTAAAGAAATATATATAATTTTTTTTTAAAGCCAAAGACAATGCGGGGAAAGACCGGAATTATGAAAGTAAAGAAAGAAAAACAAACAAATGTAGACGGGTGTGCCTGAGTAAAGGAGTGTCTAGCCTTTATTCGTCTATCTTTCCTCACCTCAATGTATAATTATTTATAACCAAGTTGCTGGTATGTCCGGTCTATGTAAAGTCCGTGAGTGGTATGGAATTTTGATTAATTTCGAGAGATTATCGATCTCGAAATTAATCAAAGTTCCATACCACCAACGGACTTTACATACACCGGACATACCATATATATATATATATATATATATATATATATATATATATATATATATATATATATATATATATATATATATATATAAAGCGACGATCTTTGTGTAAACAAATCGAGTAGAGGCATTTGGCGATGTCAAAACTAAACATTGTTAAATTCATTACCCACACAGCAGCAGCCGTATAGCGTAGTGGTGAGAAACCTTGACTGTCATTTGGGCAGTCAGGTTTCGATCCTGGCTTGAGGCAGTTGCATGTCTAGCCGCACTGATGAGCGAAACAGTACTGTATATATATATATATATATATATATATATATATATATATATATATATATATATATATATATATATATATATATATATATATATATATATATATATAAAACTTCCATTGTAGAACGGACGCATCTTAAATGGACATTGAATGGACGCAGTAAATTAAATGGCCGCAGAATGAACGCAGTGTATTAAATGGAAGTTGTGTCGAGGAAACTTATAAATTGAATTTAATGGATGCAGCTTATTCAATGGGCGCTTATTGGACGTAACTTGTTAAGTAGATGCTGAATAGACGCAGTTTATTTAATGAAAACCTAATAGACGCAGCTTATTAAAGTGACGCTGAATGGATATAATTTATTAAACGGGAGTAGAATGGACGCAACTAATCAAAAGGAAGCGAATAGACGCAGTTTGTTAAATGGACGCTAAACGAATGTAAGTATTAAATGGAAGCTGTTTTGATGCATTTTATTAAAAGAACGCTTAATGAACGCAGCTTATTAAATGAGTGCTAATGAGTGCATCTTATTAAATTAAGCTAAAAATAAAAATTAAGTTAATGGCAAATTTTATTAATTAGATGCTGAATAAGCGCAGTTTATCCAATAGACGCTGAATGGCCGCAGCCTATTAAAAAAACACACTGAATGAGTGCAGCTTATTAAATAGAAACGTAATGGGCACGGCTTATTAAATCGTCGTTAAATTTAACGGGTGTAGCTTATTAAAATTGCTGAACAGACGCATCTTATGAAATGGGTGCAGCTGTTAAATGAGAGTTGAATGCACGCAGCTTATTGAATGGAAATAGTTTTACCGTAACTCATTAAATAGATGTTGAATGGACGCAACCTATTAAAGAAACAATAAATGATTGCAGTTTATCAAATGGAAACTGAATGAACATATCTTATTAAATAGTCGCTAAATGGACGCGGTTTATTAAAATGGGCTAAATGAAAACTGTTTTTTTAAAAGGAGCTAAATGAAAGCAGTTTACTTAAATGTGCTCAAATTTCTTTATCAGGGGACGATAGAAAAACATGAATGGTTGGCTTATCCATAGAGTTCAGGTTAGATTGTCTGAATTAGGAAGAGTGAGTTCGTACAGCCAGTTGAAAATATAAAATAAATAGAATGAAAAATGCAAAATTCGTCTTGTCTGCTCTCTCCTCCCCCTCTCTCTCTCTCTCTCTCTCTCTTTCTCTCTCTCTATCTCTCTCTCTCTCTTCATTTCTTTTGCTCTAAAGCTACATACATTTTTTATATGTGGTGATATTACATTTTGTTTAAAAACGACTAATTCAATATGTTTCTTTTACCTTTATTACTTTTTATAAAGAGAGAGTGATGGAAACGAGACTGACATATATCGTATGGAATTAGAGATAAGAATAAAACAACATACAATCATAAGAAATAAGCGACAGATTAAAACTTAGTAAGAGCTGGGTTACTTGCGGTTGATCAGAACATTTAAAATGAAACTTTTATATTAAAAAACTCAATCTCAAAACTAATGAATATTTCAGCATGATTTTTTTTAATTAAAATAGATAGGAAAAAACATTCGAAAAACATAAATATTCGTCGGTTGTTCTGTCACACAGGTTGAAATAGTATTTTCATTGTCCTGTTATACTTAAGTTTCAAAAGATATTATCGTCGGTTTTTCTGTCACACTTAAGTTTAGAATAGAATTTTTGTTGGTCTCTCAAACATGAGTTTGAAATGATATTCTGATGGTCGAGTCACACTTAAATTTGAAATAGTATTTTGTTGTTTGCACACTTAGGCTTGAAATAGTATTTTCGTCTTCCACACTTAAGTTTAGAAGAGCATTATCATCACTAAACGCACCTGTCAGATGGACGCACCTTAAGAATAGCCTTTCTTGTTTGTACTTGCGCGTTTCTTCCTGTTCAATAATCATCATCAACTACAGCTACTCATGAGCATATTGGAGCGCAAGAGAAGAAAAATAAAACAAGACTTCCTATCAGAAGGAAAAATACTTGCCAACCCTCCCCCCCACAACCCTTATCCCTGTAGGACTTTAATGTCGTCAGAAACGGTTTGGTCATTGAAGGTTCGGGTTGCAACAGAAATAAGAAGGGGGCGAAGCATGGAAGAGTGGTTGGGTCCTTAAGAAACGCCAACAAAACATGAGGTGTACAACCCAGTTGCGGAAGTCAGTAATTATCTTGAACGAGATACGACATCGACATACTTATGGCAAACCTTCGTGTATTAAAATTAAATGTGTTTGTGTGTTCTTTTTTATACTTATATCTTGAATATGTGTGTGTGCTTCCACTCTTAATTCATTATTAAAACTATTCTCTGCTAACATATACCGGTTATATTTCACCACCGTTTTTTATATATATATATATATATATATATATATATATATATATATATATATATATATATATATATATATATATAATAGGATGCCCTTATTCTGTTCTCCACGTCCTTCTTGCATGTAGGAGTAGATGTTAAAATGCTTCCAAGATAAGAGAATTGATCTACCTTCTCTAGTGGTTGGTTGGTTGTGATATTAAGGGCTGGGAGCGTCTGTCTTGGCAGATGTTGGACGAGGGTCTTGGTCTTATCCGTATTGTCCAGCATCCCAAACCTTTCATATACAGAGTTATATGCGTCTGCTAACGACTGCAGGTCCTCTGCCGTCTGACCTGGAGTGGTGTTGTCGTCAGCATATTGTAGTTCTCGCACTTCGCATAAGGTGGTTTTGGTTTTGGCACGGAGTCGTGCGATGTTGAAAATTCCTCCGTTCAAGCGAAATTGCAAGCCAACTGAGGGAATGTCAGGTGGAATCTTGCTGAGCATTACTGTGATGTACAACGGGAAACACGTTGGAGCCAAAACACATCCCTGATTCAGACCATCGTTGATGGGGAATGGGTCTGAAAGAGAGCTCTGGCCGCTCGGATATATATATATATATATATATATATATATATATATATATATATATATATATATATATATATATATATATATATTATAGAAAATATTATTCTGCCATGACGGAGAGATGAAAAAGAAAACACAAATTATAAGTTCATCAACGTTTTGTCTTTATTTCAAGACTTCAACGGGATGATTAAATTGAAGACAATAAAATGCCAGTACAATATTTGAAAATATACTTGTGCTGGTAACGAGTTTAGCTTTTATATTCATTAACCATGCATTGAATATGGGTTTGTTTTGGAAATATTTTGTTGTTTTTAATGTGTTGTTTTATAGTTTGTGATGTGGTTTGCATTATTGGACTTCCTTATATGTTTAGAGTGTTGTAAATTATTGTATTATTGGAGTGGGTAATTAAAAGAAGATATCTGGTGTATACGACTTTTGCTTACTGACTCTGGAAAATATTTGGGGGGTTTTTCTTTGCATTTAATATAAAATATATGGGGTATTGAAATGTTTTCAACGGTTTTGTGAGGTATCTGAATTCTTCGTCCAGATATTCTTGACTAAAAATTCTGAATGCAGGTTAACATGTGATGTTGTGGAAAATAAATCCCCATGAGATAAATTCCAGAGAATTGTTAATCCAGTGATCGAAATGTCAAGCAACAATTTTTATTTTTAAATAAATCGATTATCATACCTGTTTTACTTTTGTCATTGCTTTACTTTTTTCATTGTGGTGTGAGTAGAAATGTATGTAATCATTTGTGTGTGTAGTTTTACGATGGACTTTGAAAGATAGTTTGTTCTTAGATTTTATAATAAGTATGTCTAGAAAAGGTATTGACTCATTGTTCTTTGTTTCACGAGGATGAAATGCGAAAAATTCTGTGCATCTTAACTGATATATATTTTTTCAAAACTTACTACCTAGCTCTACTTACCTATTGAGCACTGTCGAAGTAAATACACTGTTCATAAACAATAAAGGGTTCAAAAGAGAGTCGCCAACCTGATAAGTCCTGAACTGTCATGTAGGCTTCAGCCTCTGTCGCATCAACGAAATATTGCATCCTTCTGTCTGTTCTACAAATACTTTAATGGTGAATGCTCTGACGAACTACAAGCACCTGAACCCCCTCAACGTGAATACCCCCCGAAAAATCCAACAAGCAGGTAAATCCCACCCTTCATATTAGAGATCCCTAGGTGTAAGAAAGCCTTCTACTCCAATAGTTTTTTCCCCAGAACTACTAGACTTTGGAATTCCCTTCCGGGATTCTACTTTCCTAACTGTACTGATATACAGAAGTTCAAGTGTAATGTAAACATATATCTTGCTACTCATCTCCCTTCATAATACCCCTGGAACTTATGTCCCCTATAGTATCCCCCTCCCCATTTCAAAGTGGCACTGTGCCTTGTTTGGGGTAAGAATTGAATAAAAAAATCAATACCCAAATAACATGTATTTCTATGACTACTTTCGGATTCAATTTGAACTTCAAGTGATAACATCTTTATACCTATATTACTTAAGTACATGCTCTTATTGTAAATATTTTTCTGGTTATATTTTTATTTATATTTTATTATTTTTATATATTTTGTATTTTTTATATTTTTTTTATAATTTTATTCTTTATTTTTTTATTGTTCCATTTTATTTATTTTTATATTTTTGTATATTTTATTTTTTTATTTTTTATTTTTTATTCTTTTATTATATTTTTTCCGTATTATTTTATGATTTATACTTCGTTTAATACTACATTGTAATTCGAATACCCCTTCTAAGATATATGGACCTAACCTCAGTCCTATATTTCAAGAAAACGCCAGTTAGATATCCTAACTTCGTATTATTATAAAAGTATCTACCTTCAATCCTTTCTCTTATATTGTTTCCGACAGTATCGATACATCTCCACAAATGTACACATATATTGAACACATATCTCATATCCTACCATGGCAGATTCAGTAACACCTTACATACCACTTATCTCCGCTTTGTAAAATCAACAATCTTCTTCCTCTATCGTATTCATTACTGTAGTTCACCTATCCCCCTCATTCCCTCCACAGTTTCAATGTGTAACCTTTTTCTCTCATGCCTCATTGTTTCGTTCCTAATGTAGTTATCGCTAGACATCGCATCTCTAATACGTTTCTAGCATCTTCTCTCTTCTTCTGATGAGAAGCATTAGGCTTCGAAATACGTAGGTGTAAATAATTTACTTATCCTACACCACTAATTGATATAACATACATATTGATTAAACAATTAAATCTATATGCATTAATATAAAGTTTTATATTGTCGTTCTTTTATTCTTTATCTTATATATACGTGTGTGTGTGCGTGCGTGTGTGTGTGTGTGTGTGTGTGTGTGTGTGTGTGTGTGTGTGTGTGTGTGTGTGTGTGTGTGTGTGTGTGTGTGTGTGTGTGTGTGTGTGTGTGTGTGTGTGTGTGTGTGCATATATATATATAATTATATGTATATAATATGATTCTGGGAACGAGATATATATCGTTTAAAGTAACTGAGTGGTCTGGCTTTACTTCGAGTAATAAATCTGTTGCAGTATCGCTGAGTATCGTAGTCAAAGCGTTCTTAGCGTGAGGCTTGTGTTTATTCCGACATCTCTCCCAAATGTCTCTACCAGTCAGTATTTATGGCTTAACAAGTCAATCATAATATTGAAGGAGAAAAGACCTACATCAATATAGTTATTACAGTGAAAGCAACATCTAAATAAGTTTACAACCGTCCGCTCTACAGTCCTCTTTCCTCGGCGGACGATGATCAAATGATAGAATTCGGCTTTCGATCCTTCATCTGAACACTCCTATGCTAATTTTTCATATTTGATCTCATATCCTCATTTTTTGCGGTGGCAATGTTTTTCTCGCATGTTATTATTAATTCCGGTGTTAGTCTTTTTTTCTACTTCTTTATACCAAATAGCAATATCTGGTTGCTGTCCAGATGATACAATTGCACCGACTGAGATTAGCAATTGTATCAAAAAGTGTGGTTAGTTTGTGTACAATGCCTTCACCACTATAAACAAATCATCTGTGCGGATTTTCAAAGAACTTAGTTGTTGTGGCGTAGCTCTTTCGTCGAAATCGACGGGAGGTTCCATCATATATATATATTAGATTTTATGTAGAAAACTATATAATTAAATTTAATTATATTTGTTGGAATAAAATTGAAATTGATTTTTTTTTTCAAATTTCGAATGAAAAAATATTATTTTTCGGGAAATACAGACAGTTTTTTTTGTGTTTTTTTTTGTTCTTTTCTTTTTTCTTTTTCTTTTTTTCTTTTTTTTAGATCCGGAACGTCCTCAGAGGTCGAAAATTGAGGCTGATTGATATTTAAATGTCCAATAACAGTGTTAACCTTGGCCGAACGCATAAGTTAATAATATTTTTTTTTCAAATTTTCGAATAATAAAATAGTCTTCTTCACGAAATACAGACGTAAGAACTAAAATATCAATTTTATTTTATTAATTAGAAATGTTTATTAAAATCAATTTTGCACACGTCTGGTCTTTCAGTCGTTAAATCTTAAATTCTTAATACAAAGTGCTTTTCAAGCGGTGGGTTTTCTACCATTATAATTATTTGCTTTATCAGATACAACTCTGCAGTCAATACAAACGATGAAAGTCACAGACCGAGAGGTCTGAACTCGAGTTTCGCCCTCCTTTGAGCATATCAGTAGAACACATCCGAACTCAGGAGTTTAAAAATGAGTTCCCACATTTTACATGATTTGTTTTAGTTAATAAACCTTGGTGTATGTGACGTTATAGCTCGGGTGGCAGAGTAATCGCCTCAGATACAGGTTTCGAATCCTGAGATTAAATGTGTCCTACTGATGCGCCGATGAAATGTGAATCTAAATAATATTTGTTATTACCAATTTACAGCATGATGTAGATAGGTAGATAGGTAGGTATGTAGGTAGGTAGGTAGGTAGGGACGTCGGGCAGCATACGTCAAAAAGAACAAAATAAATATAAAAATAGTTCTTGTACTATCGGCCAAGCTCCAACATCTGTCCCATCGTTGCACGTTACATTAATATGCCTGTTTTACAAGTACTTTAATAGAATGCGTTTGATGAACTCACAGCACTTGTGCTTTCCTCCTCAACGTACGCACTTCCGACTGAGTGGAAACCCCCACCTCTTCACTGTTAAAGTCCCTAGATACCGCAAAACCTTCAACATTAATAGTTTTTCCTCCTCTAACTGCTAGACTTTGGAATTCTATCCCTGTTTTACTGCTTCTCTGTACTAACCTGCAGAAATTTAAATGTACTGTGAATAGACATCTCGCTGATCAATTCGCCATAGTCCCCTGTTAGGCGCAATCCCAAATAGTAGCCATTATGTTCCTTGTATGGGATGGAAAAAAAATTTACTTTCGATCGATGTTTGCAAACATAAATGATTATTGAAACAAAGACTTTGGCCTTTCACGCGTAAACAAGCGATTTTTTTTTATAATGGGGAACTGAGTTTCTCGAAGAATGTGGGCCATTCACAAGTATAATTTATGCATCTTCGTTTTGTTGTATTTAAGAGTTTGGGGTAATTAATCAGCGCAGCTGAAAAGCGCATCCAATCCCTACAGCCAGAGAAACGCTAGCGAACTAAAATAACTTCAGTTCAAAACCAGGTTGATAAGAGAGAGAGAGAGAGAGAGAGAGAGAGAGAGAGAGAGGAGGGGAGAGAGTGAGGAAACAGAAATAGAAAGGCAATGAAATAAAAAAAAAAGAAAGATTGAGAGTTACTTCCGTCACACTTAAACAAGGCTTCAGTTCCGTTAAATGAGACATCAGTTTATATTAGTTTATATTTTTGTATGTGTACGATTTAACTCGTAAATTAATTAACCGACCGATGAATTTCGGAGTATAGCTGCTAAGTGTAAGGAGTCGTGATGGGGGTTATATTTAGTTTAATTTAATTTTGTGGGAAAGGGTAAAAAGGGGATAGGTAAGTCCTTTGTGAAAATTCGCATACCTCAAAATTTTGTAAAATTTGGAAGCTAGATATTTTACATCAATAAATACGCCTCAACTTTTTAGGGTTTTAAGTATTCAAAGAAGTTTAGTGAGAATAATATGGTCATTTGAAAATTCAACCTCAACTCTAAGGTTCCAGGTCTTTTCACACTTATTATGGGAAAGTCTGGTCAGTGCTTTCTTTCCTTGGTCTTTCCATCCTTCTTGAGCATTCTGGACTATTTGGTGTGATACCAGTCGATTTCGACACTACAATTTTTTTTGGGGGGGGGGGGTCAACAGTAAACTTACAATTTTACAGTTTCAGTTTTCTTGGTTCCATATAGTGTTTATCTATATTTTTCTTTTTTTATTTTACTTCTGTTGCAGTTTTTATAAGACCATTTAGCGTGTGTAGTTTGTGTGGATTAGTCACTGCATTCAATGGTTTTCCTTTAGATTTCGGCCGTTTTCATCGCCCTGATTTCAATTTCTCCTATTCTTTTTTTCAAAGTGTTTTAGGATTGTTCCAAGAAATCGTATAATTATTGGTATTATCTTGACTTTCTTCGTGTTCCATATCCTTTTCAGCTCTCTGGTATCCAGAACCCTTCATGAAGTTTTGGCGTTGTATCGTCTGATGTGGACGCCATCATTTATTTAAAGGAAGAGCCAGTTAATGTAATGTGATTCAATTTCGGTTTTCTAGGTACCCTGCTATCGTATTCTTTATGATTTTTGTTTTTATTTATATAGCAGTATTCAAGTAAGATCTAATGCATTATGAATGACCGTACATTTCCTTGTCTTCTGGTCAAGGTGTCTCAATTCTTCTTTGACTCAGCCTATCAACGGTCCAGAGTATCTTACTAGTAGCACTGTCCATGTGTCTATACGTTTCATTTGATTCCTACTATATAATTTAGTTTCTAAGAGTTTTCTTGTTCTACTTAGTTATTCTTTTTTCTTTTTTATTCTATTTTTTTTTTATTTACTACATACTCCGCTTTTAAGAATAAAAAAAAATAATTTTCCACTATACACTAAAAACTAACAAAAACATAAACCGACCCCCTTTAAGTATCCACTTCCGGTCTGCGCTAATAAATATTAAAAGATTCTTTCTCTTTGTCTCTCTCTCTCTCTCTCACTCTCTCTCTCTTTCACACACAAACACACACACACATACGCACGCGCACGCTAATTATCAATCATCTTTTACTTACGTGACTTTTAAGCACTCTACAATTAATGAAAACATCAATCGGTTTAGTGGTTAATATCAATTTTTGGTTAACAAAAATAATTGCGTCAGTATTCTCTATCTATCTATCTATCTATCTATATATATATATATATATATATATATATATATATATATATACATATATATATATATATATATATATATATATACATATATATATATATATATATATATATATATTTCTCGTCTATAGACAACAGAATAGTCCGGCGTATTTTTAAATTGCTTTGCCTTGAACCTTAATTTTTTATGAAATTTTAACAAAACGTTATCAGACATTAATTAATAAATATTCAAAAAACTTAATTTTCATTTGGATATTTTATAGAGTTTTTTCTTTCTTTTGAGGAGAAAGGAGTGGAAGCATAATATGGTAAAAAAAACCTTTCATTTCAAACTTTAAACATTACAGATTTGCATTAAATTTGATTCTATACTTATTGGACACCAGTTTGAAGCAAGATTCCCTGAATTTCGGTTTCTTCTTAAGATATTATGTTTTAGACATTCTTTTTTTTTTTAAGAATTAAAACAACGTAATCGATTTTTTATCAAATCTAAAAGAAAAATCTTCTAGATATCAGGTTTACATCTTTTTTTAATTCTATTTTCACCCCAAACAAGGCACAGTGCCACTTTGATGTAGGGGATTACTATTGTGGACATAAGTTGCAGGAATACTATGTAGGGAGTTGAGCAGCGAGATGTCCGTTCACATTACACGTGAACTTCTGCATGTCAGTACAGTTGGGAAAGCAAGAACCCGGAAAGGAGTTCCAAAGTCTGGCAGTTCTGGGGAAGAAACTATTGGAGTAGAAGGCTTTCTTACGTTTAGGGATCTCTATTTTGTGGGAGTGAGATTTTGCTGCTTGTCGGGTTTGTCGGGGGTATTTAAGTCGAAAGGGTAACGTGTTTGTAGTTCGTCGGAGAATTAACCATTCTTAATTTTAATCTTTGCAAGAGGACATAAAAAGAATTAATTTTACCTATACCCTCTCTCTCTCTCTCTCTCTCTCTCTCTCTCTCTCTCTCTCTCTCTCTCTCTCTCTACCCCTTCTCTCTTTCTTTCTATCTATCTATCTATCTATCTATCTTCTATAAGCAAATGAACGACCATTGTATTGTCCTTAAACTTTTTCCCAATCAAATTGAACTCTAAATTAAATTTACAAACTCTTTAGATAGATCTATTTCTATAAAGTTAGGTGAATCTGTTTATATATTAGTATGTACAGAAATTACTCTTATTGAACTAACCAATCGATAATTATGAGCAGTGTTACATATTGAGGACTCTACGTCAATAGTGATTAAGTTAGTGTGAATTTTTACAAGGGTCACACTGAGTGCATGATAGCTCAGATCTGTAAAATACAATTAATAACACAAATAAATCACTTCCTTGCAAAATAAGATCCTACTTTTAAGGTGATTATGTGTGACTGAACACCTTGAAAATCTTGCCAGGAAAAGCAGAAAAGAAAGAATTTTTTAGAATTTGAACTATAGGAACAGTTTCTGATCGAAAATTATTTTTTGGCCCCCCGCCAAAAAGAGAGTGGACCTGTAAATTCGCCCTTGTTCGTTCGTCCGTCCGACTGTTCGTCCATTCGTCTGTCCGCACTTTTCTTAACAACTACGCCTTGAATTTTTTGGAAATTTGCACAAAAATTAAACATGATATGAGTAAAACAGTAACAGAACGGATTTTCCGGGAAAACTCCGGTTGCCCCCTTACGGGTGCCTTTCGGCTTAAAATGGCTAAAATTGACATTTTGTGCTTATTTAAAAAAAAATTGATGACTTGGATTTTTATAAAACATTTTGAAAAGTTGTAACTAACTGATTTCTATATAATTTTGTTTGTCTATATTTCGCGATAACTCCTGCGTGTGCCCCAGTGGTTCTTTTAGGGCTAATCTTCTGTGTATGTCTATTTAGCACTTTTGCATGGTGCTGAACTCAAATTTAAATATTAAGGCTTTGGGGACTTTTGGGGTTAAATGGGAGTGGGGCGATAATGGACTTAGTCATTTCTTTTTTTGCATGGTACAGACTCAAATTTATATATGTTACGGCCTAAAACTGCACCGTTTGTTCATTTTCACGAGGATTTGACATCCTCTGGGGACTTTTGGAGCTAAATGGAGTGGGGCAAATGCTGAACTTAGTCATTTTTATGCCTCGTTCACTGTGCACTCACGGGGAACCATATACACTTCACCTGTTTACCACTAAATTCAACTGGAATGAATATAAAACCGTACTAAATCAATTTAAAAAGTTGGTATCCTTCCACCTCACCCCGAACAAAACGCACACAATTTATCTTAATAGATTTATTTTATTTACCTAAAACTCTAGAATAGCTCAGAAAAACAAAAAAGTTACAAAAGGGTTCACCACATATCAAGACCACTTGAGGATAAATGTTAATGTATGTGCACGGTAATCATTGGTTTAGGCACCAATAGAGTGTGGAAGAAATTAAGAATTCATTTTAGGGCGTTCATACATAATCGCCTGGAAAAAAAATAACTAGTACCTCACTTTTGTTTAAGAGGATTTGCTGAACTTTCATCTACTACTACTACTACTACTACTACTACTACTACTACTACTATAACAGTACGTTTTTATATAGTAACTCTGCTTAACTTTTATATTTACATGAAAATATGAGTTTAAATATGAAACAAGAAAAAACATTTTAGTAAAATATATTTTAAATTTCTTTCAAGTATTTTTTTTTAATACGCACTTATATTTTTATGTTGGCAGGCAAATTTTCAGTCTTCGTCTGTGTATTTGCGTCTTATCGGTGGAAGAAATTAACTTAGCTCACAGAACTGTTTTAATTATTTCCGATTCCGATTAATCGTCCGAACACTAACATATATATTAATATATATATATATATATATATATATTAATTAATTTTCATATATATATATATATATATTAATATATATATATTAATATATATATATTAATATAAATATATTAATACACATATATATAATACTCTATATATATTAATATATATATATATTAATATATATAGAGAGAGAGGATATATATATGTGTATACATATATATGTGTGTGTGTGTGTGTGTGTGTGTGTGTGTGTGTGTGTGTGTGTGTGTGTGTTCTATTTCACTCAAACAAGGTATATTTCCACTTGAGGGAACCTGTTTA
>NC_136489.1:48697374-48767374 GCF_053919585.1 Euprymna scolopes | reverse complement strand
ATATATATATATATATATATATATATATATATAAAGATTTTTATGGGTACATAATTATATAACACTTTTGAAGAACACCGAACGTAGTGCTATAATTAATTGCTGAGGGTTTAGTTTTTGTTCTTTCTTTTTTTCTATAGTTTAAACATATACCATTAAAAAAGAAACTTTCGAAAAGAAGACCAAAATACACTTCTAAAGTATATTTCTCCTAAGCATAAATTAGATAAAAGGGATAAATAAGGGGTGGGGCAGAATTATATATATATATATATATATATATATATATATATATATATATATATATATATATATTAGTGTCAGGACGATTAATCGGAATTGTTATCGGAAAATGTGTGCCAATTTTCCGATGCCAAAAACGGATATTTTGTTTATTTTTAGTTTTATTTTGTTTAAAACATAATTTTCCATTGCTTGTATTAATGATGAATATTTATTGATTTTAAACTGACACTAAAATTAAAATCTATAGATCAAGCTAAAAACGTATGTTTTATATATGCGAAATAGTATTTTAAACGAACTACTCTACAGCTGCATATTAAGAGTTCTTAAAAGAATCGGAATCAAGAATTTAAGAACAGAATTAGTAATTATATCGGAATCGAGAAAAACACTGTCCTATTACTTATATATATGTGTGTGTGTGTGTGTGTGTGTGTGTGTGTGTGTGTGTGTGTGTGTGTGTGTGTGTGTGTGTGTGTGTGTGTGTGTGTGTGTGTGTGTGTGTGTGTGTGTGTGTGTGTGTGTGTGTGTGTGTGTGTGTGTGTGTGTGTGTGTGTGTGTGTGTGTGTGTGTGTGTGTGTGTGTGTGTGTGTGTGTGTGTGTGTGTGTGTGTGTGTGTGTGTGTGTGTGTGTGTGTGTGTGTGTGTGTGTGTGTGTGTGTGTGTGTGTGTGTGTGTGTGTGTGTGTGTGTGTGTGTGTGTGTGTGTGTGTGTGTGTGTGTGTGTGTGTGTGTGTGTGTGTGTGTGTGTGTGTGTGTGTGTGTGTGTGTGTGTGTGTGTGTGTGTGTGTGTGTGTGTGTGTGTGTGTGTGTGTGTGTGTGTGTGTGTGTGTGTGTGTGTGTGTGTGTGTGTGTGTGTGTGTGTGTGTGTGTGTGTGTGTGTGTGTGTGTGTGTGTGTGTGTGTGTGTGTGTGTGTGTGTGTGTGTGTGTGTGTGTGTGTGTGTGTGTGTGTGTGTGTGTGTGTGTGTGTGTGTGTGTGTGTGTGTGTGTGTGTGTGTGTGTGTGTGTGTGTGTGTGAATAGTTTACAGTTTGACAATCCTCTGTGAGAAGGTCCCTTTGCAGATATCTAGCCTACGGTGTTTGTTTTTTTTTTACGATTTTGAGGTTTGGTTGTGCTGTTTTTGGCGATCTAAAAAAGACGGCTTTCTTTTATCATAGATCCCATGGATGTACTTGTAGAGATCGATCATGTCATCACAATTTCTCCGATGCTCAAGAGTGGGCAGTCTCAGGGTTCTCAATCTTTCAGAATATGGCTTGTTCTTCAGTGATGCCAGCAACTTGGTTGCACGGCGCTGTACGTCTTCCAGATCACTGCATAAGGTATTATGGTGCAGCTGCCAGACAGAGTGGCAATACTCCAAGATAGGACGCACAAGGCTCTTATAGAGTTGCACAAAGACTGTATTCGAGAGGAAGTCAAAAGTGCGGCGAATGATCCCGATAACTTTATTTGCTTTTGCGATCGATTTAGCTACATATTCCTTGGAACTCAGTTTGTTGTCGATATAGACGCCTAGGTCTTTCTCATAATCATGCTCTTCCAGTGTTATCACTCTAAGTGAGTTGTCTTTCAATGTGTATTTAGTCTCTGATCTCCTGCTCTCTAGTTTCAGGACGCTGCATTTCTATGGGTGAAAACGGATCAACCAGTCCTGTGACCAGTTCTGCAAGTTATCTTAGTCAGCCTGTAGGCTGTTTGTGGCTCCTGAGATGTCATTACGTATGAACAACTTTGTGTCATCTGCAAACAGCTTCATTTCACTTTGGCAGAGTTTGGGTAGGTCGTTTATGTAGATGACGAATAACATTGGTATACCGCTCATTACTCGTGCTGGTCTTGATTTTTCTCCGTTTACTACACACTGTTGTTTAGCATTTAGGAACACCTGAATCCAGTTGAGGACTTTGCTCTGGATGCCATATGACTCAATCTTTGTCAGGGGGCGACGGTGAGACACGGAATCGAAGGCCTTCATGAAGTTCATGTAGACGATGTCGATACTTCCTCCTGCATCGAGAGTTTATGTCCAGCTAGATATAACATCCAGAAGCTGAGTAGTACAGGACCTTCCCTGTACAAAGCCATGTTGCTCTGAGCTAATAAGGTGGTTTTCCCTTAAATGCCTTATAACTTCTTCCCTGGCGAGTTTTTCCATCACCTTACAGAGACTAATTGGTCTGTAGTTACTCACTTGTAGTCGGCTTCCATTCTTGAAGATGGGAGAGACTGTTGCCTTTATCTAGTCCTGTGGTACTTGTCCCTCTAGCAGAGATTTACGGAAAAGCAGTGATACTGGGTGTACCAAGGTATCAGCAGCTTTTGAACGAACAAGAGGATTGATGCCGTCTGGTACTGCAGCCTTGTTTGTCTGTAAGTTCTTGAGTAGTTTCCATACTTTTTCCTCAGAGTTTTTGAATGTTTCTAAAGGTACGTTATACTCAGTAGGCGGTGGGTCAGGTAGCGGACCATCGTCTTCTCGGGTGAAAACGCTCTGAAAGAAATCATTTAGTATATCTGCTTTTTCTTTGTCTGATGTTGTTTTGCTTCCATCTTACATTTTTTAGGTTTCTTATTCCCGATTTCGTTGTTGTCTTGCTTTTAACGTATGACCAAAATGCTTTGGGATTACTCTTAGCCTCAGCTGCTACCTTAGCTTCTAGACCTCTTTTTGCTTTCCTGCAGTTTTTGGTGGCTTTGTTGTTTGCCTTAAGGTATTCGGTGTAGTCTTCTTTCTTTCTAGTTTGATGCCACTTCCGAAGAGTCTGTGTTTCTTTCTGGCTATTTCCAGCGTTTCTTTGTCCATCCATTTTTTTTACTACTGATTTGGTTGGTACTGAGCGTTGGACTGTCTGGTTTATTTTGTCCTTAATCAGAGTCCACATGCCGTCTACATTTTTGCCTTCCAGCTCTTTATTCCAGTCTGTTTCCTACAGTTCACTTATGAGTTTCTCAAAGTCCGCTTTTTTGAAGTTAAAACGTTTTTACTTGGGCTGTTTTGCTTTATAGTGGTCTATTTTGATAATGAGAGTGTGGTGGTCACTTTCCCCCAGTCCAGAGGTGCCATTGTAATTTCTTCAACAAGGGTTTCACGGTTTGTAAGGACCAGGTTTAACACATTAGATTTCCCCCCTTCTCTATATCTTGTTGGTTCTTTCTGATGTTGTACAAGAAATGCATCTTGAGTAGTTTTCAGGAACTTTGATGCTGAGTGGTCAGGACCGACTGTGCTGATTTCTTGCTTCCAGTCTATGTTAGGAAAGTTAAAATCGCCGATCAGAACTAGGTCCATTTTTGTTGCCTCTGTCGCTTTGCTCATAATGGTATTTAGTTCCCGTGTGTTTTCCTCACTGCTGCTTGGCTGTATACAAGGCCTACAAGGAGGGAGGGGTTATTTGCCATGTTGCCGTCGACGAAGAGTGCCTCGTTGAAGTCGTTAGTTCCCACTCTGTCACAGATGATCGGTTTTGAGTATTTTGAGATCAGCAAGCATATCCCAATCCATCTTGCTCAAGTGTGTGGAACAGTTCATATCCCTCTATATTTATTTCGCATTCCTGAAGATCATATCGTGATCTTTTGTGTTTCAGCTCAATTAGACTTAGGATTGCTGGCTGGTGTAATTCTATTATTGCTTGTATTTCAGCTTTTTTTGTTGTTATTGTTGTCACTGTATCCACAGTACAATAAATACATGTTTAATCACTGTATCCACATTACAATAAATACATGTTTAATCACTGTATCCACATTACAATAAATACATGTTAAATCACTGTATCCACATTACAATAAATACATGTTAAATCACTGTATCCACATTACAATAAATACATGTTAAATCACTGTATCCACATTACAATAAATACATGTTAAATCACTATATCCACATCACAATAAATACATGTTAAATCACTGTATCCACATTACAATAAATACATGTTAAATCACTAACAGACTGCTCAAGGGAAAAACTAGACGAAATAAACTCATGCGTGCAACTTTGAATCGAAGAAAACTTTGAAGAAAAACACCCACTTTTAAAACCATGAACAGGCATTTGTTTTGTTTTTTACTTTCTCTTTAGGCTCTGCCCTGAGGGCTTGCCCGGGTACTTCCCTATGTTTATACTTGTTCGTCTCGTCGGACCCAGTGGGCGTTCCCGTCCTCCGACTTTTTCGATTCCTCTCTCTCTCTCTCTCTCTCTCTCTCTCTCTCTCTCTCTCTCTCTCTCTCTCTCTCTCTCTTCATCTCCTTGTAAAGGGCATCCTCCTCCTCTTCTCTCTCCTTTGGTGCCAGGTCCTTACGCTGATTGTGATTTTGCTGATTTTACATTTTGTCATGTCCTCTTCTTCAGATTGTACCTGCTTCTTAATTTTGTAAAATGCTCGCAGGGTCTCGTCACGAGCGTTTTCTGAAGAGAACGTTAGTCTTCTACTTTCAGTTTTCCTGTCCTCATGTGGTTCGTCTTCTCTCTTTGTACTACTGGGTAGCTTTCCTACATGACGGATCTCAGTAGGTTGGTGCACTCCTTTAATTTTTTCCAGGATTTCCTGTACCGATTTCTCATCTTGTACTAGCTCATGCTCTTGCCCCTTTGATGGGTTTTCTTCCAGACCGAATATAACTATGTTAGTGGCCCTTCTGGTACGATCGCGGAATTCGGCTAACTCTTTCTTTGTTGCCTCATTAGCTATTTCCTGCATAAGCACTTCGTCTATCCTCAGTTTGTTTGTTTTTTGTTTAGGTCATTGACTGCGTCAAGCAGACCTTGCGGGAGGTCACCCTCTTCCATCCTTTTCATCTTTTCTTTCAGACTATCAACGTCTTCTACACCCTTTTTAAGGGAGCTGGGAGCTTCTACATTAATAAACCCTATATCTAGCTTCTAACCTTGTGCCTGACTTTGTGATGAAGTTACAAACGTTTCATGCAGGTGTTTTGTGGGTTTGGGAATGTTAGATCATGTCGGTTGGATTTGAATGACAGGTGTTATGGATCTTTTGGCAGTGTCAAAATCATTCCAGAAAGGTCAGACTTACACGCGGATATCTGAAGTTGAAAAATAAAGCGTTATATGAAACGCATATTTCTCTCTCTATCTCTCTCTCTCTCTCTCTCTCTCTCTCTCTCTCTCTCTCTCTCTCTCTATTTCTCTATCTATCTCATTCACTCCCTTTCTCTCTCTTTCAATGGAGAAAGAGAGAAATGAAATATAATTTCATCGTTTAAAAAACAGTTGAGGTTTTGCGCGCTATACGCGATGGATCGACAAAATATGCTTCTTACTTGTTAACTGTTAAATAAATTATATATATTTTTATAAAAATGCCTTTGTCGCTATTTTTATACAAGTATTCGATTTCAGCATACCATTAATGCCGACGATGGGAAGATGCCTGCAATGACCACACAAGATGCGACCCATGCCAGACACTTATAGCCGACGACGGATCGACCCATTTTCGTTGATGTTTCCAGCATGTGTCTATCGTTTAGATATCCTTGGATATCGTTTATTCCTCGGGGAGCTGGTTGCGTTCCCAAGACGTTCCTCAACCAAGTAATCCTCCCAGGGAGCGATAGTACCACACACTCAGATTGTTAACTTTGGTTCTCAGATTCATCATGTTCAATAAGAACTTGTTTGCTAGAGTGTTGCATGGTTTGGGGTAGTAGAAGTGTACTGTTGCTAGGGGTTTGTCGCTGTCTTTCATTATGGTCTGATACAAGGCGTCATCGATGCTAACGCATGCTGCTTGGTACCACTGACCGCACAACTCGCATCTGACTGATTTGTCTCTTTTTTTAGTTTTCTTGTCGCATGTACTTCAAGTTGTATCACTTCCGCTCGCTGACCCTCTACGGCAACCGCCACTAACACCCGCTGATGTTGAATTGGCCATAATGAAAGGTTTGGAAAAGTCACCTACTCACCTTGTCTGCCACTTCAATATCACTATATTCCAGTCCTTTAAGAAACGAAAAGAGTCTCTAGATTTTTAGTTCTTTGGGGCTTTACGACCATTCATGAGCAGGTAACAGGAAAGCAGTTTCATAGTTTACCACATGGAAGTCAAACAAACTGCGAACACTCACTAAGGGACTAGACTAGACGAAAGAAAAAATGGCTACTGCTACTAAAATACTTTTAAAATGCTTCTCTCCTACAAGAGTATCACAATTTTTTTTCGGGTCATGGAACATGCAGGATATATGCTAATACACTTCTGACCAGCAACTAATCGCCACTACCTGCCACGATATTTGAATAATTTGCTTTTTTCACATATTTTTTACCAAGTGTAATAAATCCTCATTAAATAGGCAAACTTTGATTTCCATACAGATTTCCTAGCGGTCTGCTAACAACGCAAGCTTACCACCAAGTTGTCTGCTCAACGTCTTTTTTTAACTTAAACAATCAAGCAATATATCATCTGTGAAAGACAAGGAGTTAGAAACTTAGTTACTGTATCTTTGTAAAGTTGAGTCTTTTTTTTTCAATAAGCACTCAATTTTGTTCGCCTTTCAGAGACAAGCAAGGTAAAAAAAAACTTTCAAAAATGCCTTGCAAGTTTTTTTTTATAGAAGCACTCCCGCAACTTCACATGGCTTAAAGATTGATGTGGTTGAGGTACAAACAAAAAGAAAGTTTTACTTACAATGAGTCAAGAACTTTTTAGAAAATAATTTTCGGTTGAATTTAGTTTTAATTCGAAGTTCTTTTCAGTTTTACTTGTGCTGTTGAACCGGCGTATTTGTCCGAGGTAATGTTTATTAAAATAAAATAGAAACTTAGTAGGGGTTTGTTGTGTATTTTTTAAAGTTTTGGCTGGACAAGCAACTATACAAACACACAGATAATTGTCTTTTATATAATAGACTAGCCTGAGCACCTGGCATTGCCCAGGTGTTTGAATGTGTGTGTTGAGCAAAAATAAAAAAGTGTTAGTAGGCAGGTAGACTCGAACTCGTACCGCGAAGGAGGAAAAGAACGGGGAAAAACATGACGTGTTTGCTGTTGCGCCCATTGCCAAATCGGAAGTTACGTAGTTTTAAATTAAGTCTAGACAATCGAAAAGAGGGGATGACTTTCGAAAATATCGGCGAAAAAGCGACCCCCTCCCTGTAGAAAAGTGTCCAGTTGAGGGTAAAGGAATTAATGTTTTTGCCCAATTTTTTCGATATTTGTCGTCCGAAGGATCGACCTTCAAAATGATATAGATCTCGTGAAAATCCATCGTCTCTGTCGAAAATTTTAGGCAGACATACATACATACATACATACATACATACATTTAAACAGGCAGGTGAGATTTATATTATAGATTAACTATTCTGAGCGTCATATTAATAGCGACAATGTTAGTATTCATCGGTAAAACTTGTACATCCTTTTTTTACTTTTATTCACCCCGAAACAAAGCAGATTGTTATTGAGATATAAGAGGGTCTATAAAGGCTAGATTTAAAAGGACGCCCTGAGATGGGAGTTTATAAACGAAATGTTTGTTCACATGACATGTAAATTTCTGCATGTAAGTACAGTCGATGAGATTAGAAGAAGAAATACAAGGATCTTGTAAAAGAAGAAGTGTGAACTCAATATGGAGACAGACCATCGCCAAAGGCATAGCTACCTTCGAGGCTTACTGACATGTGGACCTCGAGGAGAAGAGGAAGAGAACGGGGAGAGAGAAAAACGTCCTCGTCCCAACCCTCCAAATGAAAATGGCACTATCTTCTCTCACTGCGAAAGGCAGTCCATGGTCAGGATCAGCCTTGTCGACCAACTCTGCACACACCAAAACCCAGAATACGACCACCATCCTCACCGCTGAAGGGACTCCGAAAAGGAGAGAGACAGTTGAGGAAATAGATAGTAGTGAAGGAATTCCGAATGCAAGACGTCCGAGGAAAGAAATTATTCGAGTAGAAAGCTTTCTAGCATTTGGACACTATACACTGAAAGGATGGGATTTTGCTGCTGGTCGGTTTTGTCGGGATATCCAAGAGGTGAATAGACTAGTGGTTGATGTACCAGCTCAGATATGACAACAATATGGGCGATTGTGTGCTTACAGTTGTGAACACTTTTATGTTTATATGATGGCTGCTCAAATTCTGCAACCTCTCTCATTTTTCACCGACGTGATATTGCTAGTCTCAGTCTTTTCTATAAATACTAATATAGCACGTGTTCTTCAGAATTATCTTATCTATTCCCTGCTCCTTTTGTTCTAGTTCGTTTAACTCGTTGGTCGAGTGAGCTCAATTAATTCACTGTTTTGATATCTCATCGTAATACAACTTATTATTCCAACAGATTAAAAAAAAAAAAAAAAAAAAAAAAACAGGCTTGTAAATCTCTGTTTCTGCTGACTGGTTTCCTCCTGCGTATAACTTTGATCTTTTTCAATACTACGGTCAATAGACTTCTGTCATTGCGATTATCATCTTTCGTTATTGTTAGTTCCTTGCATCAAGTGACTTTACGTCTTGTCCAGAGCGATTTCCATAAACAAAATTAATATTACATGATTTGGGTAATATTAAAACCCTAACAATCATGCATATGTTTTCGTATTATACCGATGTAGTAAAAATTTAATTAATTGGTTTTAGATCGATTCGTTACAGAAATATTATTTGATAAACATGTGTGAAATAATACAACTTTCAGAAAGTATCAGTGTTATTATATTATTTATATTATTTAATAGTGGTTAAATGTTACTAATACAATAAAATTGACATACTTTTGGTATCCTATGAAAAACGATTCAAAACCTTAACTTTTTCTCATTTTAGCCTACAATCATCTCGATGGGCATCATAATATAACCTCATGACGTATCATTGACTCCTGCGTCAGAAGGAGGTCTACGCGGATATTACAAGAAATTATTTCACCGCTGACTTTGATTGAACTGAAGGCGGATTCGCTTTCTAAATCAGAATTCTTGAACCTTTTTTTCATTTTCTTCCTTTGAAGATCATAATGCTGGGTATGGGGCAGCCAAACCAGCTGCCAACATTGCCCTGCTTTTTATTGAAACTAACCGAGAGCTCTTTTTATTATCCTCGCTGTTCCCTTAAGTGCAACTGTCTGGATCTCTTTTGCACTTGGTTCACCAGGAACATTAGTTAGGTAGGACTTCAGGTTCATCTTCATAAGCCCTGTGGAACCTATAATAACTGGTATGATTGATATCTCCTTAAGATTCCAGTTTCTTTTCATATCATACATGAGACCTTGGAATAGATTTCCGAATGAGGTAATAAATGCATCAACAACACAATTCAAGATGAATTTGGACAAGTGCTTGGCTCATGTATCCTCTTCTGTGTAAAGTTATGCCACTTTTTCCCTACATAGCAATAGAAGCTTGCTTGCTTTATTTCGCGCCAAATAAATTGAATTAATTTGAATTGAATAATAATTTCTTTTAAAATGCAATATGTGAAAACTACACTATTTATTAAACCCTGTTGTCGTGATTGCGATAAAATACTTGCTCGTATCAAATAATGATAGTAAAAAATTGGTACAAACTTTTGATTGTGAGTATCGTGCAAGATCCGGTTCGATCAAAAGAGAAAAAAACTGGTGGTCGCGTCTTATTATATGCTATTAGGTTTTGTGAATTCAGATGAAATCTCGTTGTTCATGTACAAATGAGATGGTGGCGGCTTGGATAAAAAGTATGTTTTCAAAGGAGATCGTGATTTTGGAGTGGTGGTATTGGTTCACAGCGGGGCGGTATTAACCATAATATTCTTAGGTAAATATAGTTAAAAATCTATTTTTGAAAGTACAGAATAGTTAATAATTTATTTTTTTATAATTAACAATGATGATGATTAATAATTAATTATCATGTGAAACGGACATTTTCCGCCTAAGACCGCGTGTACAATTCAATAAAAATCACTAATTCTTTAGTGATTTTTATTAATGTCGCCCACGGTTTGTTATAATATTTTGTGCTACATTCAAAATGAAATTTAAAAATTTGCTAAAATAATCACAAGTAAAAATTATTAACAACCATGAAAATGTAAATGTAAAATTATATAATTTTTAAATTTAATTTATTTCATTCTTTGTTTTTTGTTTGTTTCTGTTCCAATTGTCGTTATTTGTCCATTTAGATTAATTCTAAAATATTCCATCCGGCATTATTTCAAAAACAACTTAATATTTATTACATCTATTATATTTAATGGTTTTCGACAATATATTTTAATAAAAAAAATAGGAATTATAATTCAAATTTGTCATAAATTATGGTAGCCATTTTAAACATTAAAATGTCTTGTTTACCTTCTAACTAATGCATTATGGGTATTTTTTATAGTTTTCTGGGAGTTTTTAGATAATGATTGATAATTCGTATTATTTGGATTATTCGGACTATTGTTCACAACTTGAGTATTATTTTCACAACGTTTCGCTCTTGAGTATTTCACAACGTTTCGCTCGATGTAATCTCCGAGCTCCTCCGGGTGTATTTTATCGAACTCGAGAATCTTTCTATCAAACTCGGGAATCTGTATAGAATTTCGAACGAAATCCTTTATTTGAATTTAAGTTACACTCTTATGGTGGTTAGAGGTTCAATCCACAGTGCGAGCGACGCTTTAAATACAATTACGAATTACTTCCACTCAGTCATGGCTGACAGAATGAGAGCATACTACGCTCGTGGATTAAATAAAGGAGCATCGTTAGCAATTCCGTACAGATTCCAGAGTTCGACAAAAAGATTCTTGGGTTTAATAGAAAGATTCCAGAGTTGGTTGGAGATTACATCGGCCGAAACGTTTTGAAAATAACACTCAAAATAAGAACAGTAGTCTGATGATCCAGATAACCCGAACAATATGTGGTCCTATTTGGGGCACAGATAATGTGCTACATGGTGAACAAACCCGAAATTTTCTTTGCCTGCTAAACGAATTTTAAACGTTTATTTGTTGTGAAATAAAATTGAAATGCGTGTTTAGTGAAAATTATTTTTTTAAATCACACAAAATGTGTATTCGACAAACTACTTTTCTTATCTTGAGTGTCATTTTCATAACGTTTCAGTCGATATTCTTCAGGTGTATTTTGTCGAACGCCAGAATGTTTCTGTCGAACTCGGGAATTTAAACGGAATTTCGAACGGAACCCTTTATTTACTTCACAGGAGTATCACACTCTTGTTACATCATGACTGGATAGAGGTCCTAAGTAATTCGTAATTGTATTTTTCGGTCAGCCTCAATGAGAATTGAACCGTCAACCTTTAGGAGAATATCACTTTTGCAATAGATTTTTCCATGTACTCTGACCACTGCGCCACGGGTCCTTGATACCCCGTAAGTAAATGAAGGGTTCCGTTCGAAATTCCATCTAAATTCCCGAGTTCCACAAAAACATGCCAGAGTTCGACAAGATACACTTGAAGAAGATCGGAGGTTACATTGACCGAAACATTGCGAAAATTACACTCACGATTAGAACAGTAGTCCGATGAATCCAAATAATACGAATAACCAATTCTCATCTCAAAAGAAAATTCATTGATATTTAAAAATTTAAAATGACAACATACTCGAAGCAAAATTAATACACATCCATTAAAAAAAGTTACAATTTTCGTGAAAAAAAAACATAAATTGTAATGATGTTTTATCAAATTATATTATTCGCATATTTTGTCCAAAAAGCATTTTAAGTATAATGGTTTTATGAAATATGTTCTTTGGAAATTTTTAGAAAGTCTTTTAAGGTTAATAGTAGTGATGGGACGAATCTAATATTTTTTCTGATTTGGATACAATTACCAATTCCATCATCAATTCCCGATTCCGATATATTCCTGGATATGACCTTAGAATATATTCGATGGTGAGGCCCCAGCATGCGGGCTGTGGGGAGTGGTGAGCCACCTCTTAATTACCATTGCTCCCAGGTTCACTCTGACCCGGAG
Organism: Euprymna scolopes; assembly: GCF_053919585.1. Lineage (NCBI taxonomy): Eukaryota > Metazoa > Mollusca > Cephalopoda > Sepiida > Sepiolidae > Euprymna > Euprymna scolopes. The sequence continues at coordinate 48,755,143 of NC_136489.1, read as the reverse complement.
TGGCGGTACCTGTTAGGGTTCCAACTATGGGTTGAATAAAAACTGACTTAAAAAAAATATATATATATATATATATATATATATATATATATATATCCTATTAAAATTTTTTTCTTACAAAATCACTGGATTTGGCATTAAATAACCTAAAAAGGGTTGATATGCCGTAAAACAAAACCCAACAAACCCATTCCTATTATTTATAAATCTTTAAATATTAAACTAAAGAGTTGTTATTTTTTCCCGCGATTACCGTACGAAAACATATGATTAACTTGTGGGGGGGATAGTATAAAAATTTTGTTTTACTGGTTGTTTGAACACCAATAAATACTTATTATTTATACATTGGAAGATTTTGTTGTTTAAAACAAAATCAAATAAAAAAAACGACAATTAAAAGAATTCTTTGAGGCATCAGAAAATAGGCACAATTCTTCCCCGATTTGGATATATGTTCCGATACACTAAAAAGTTCCGATTTTTCTGATTCCCGATTCTGATTCCGATTAATCGTCCCAATACTAGTTAATAGTAACTAGACTTTTATGCAGGACATTTGTGTTAGAAATCACAGAAATATAATTTCCTGATGGTAAGAGTGACCAATATAATGTAATTGTTTTTGTTAGAACGGTGAAAACTAAATGACAATTTAAGAAAATGAAACTGGAAATAATCAGCCGTTCGTTATGTGTCTCCAGAAAGGTCATATTTTTTTATTGTGGCTGTCGTCGAGATAAAATAAAAGTTTTAACCCAAGTTAACGGCAGTTCTTACTGACATTCTAATAGTTTTATTGTTTGTTTTTATGTTGTTTTTTGTTATTGTTGCGTGTTTTGCATTTTTTTTTTTTTTTTGTTCAAATGAATATGTCGAACAAATGACATTTTATTTCTTTCTTGTTAAACCAGTCGACTTTTAGTGTTAAAACTTCAACGAGAGAGAATTAGAAAAAAAATTAAAAACGTCGTATTTTGACATTAAACAACACAGAAATAATATGTCTTTAAAAGGGTTGATATGCTGTAAAAAGATAAAAAGAAGCAATAAAGAAATCGTTCAAATAATAATAAAGTATAATGGTAATATATTGCAAAAAGATTGATATGCTGTTAAAAAATATAAAACTAAGACAAAATTTAATAATTTAAAATAAATACCTGTTTATAATCCAAGACAAATCCGAAGCAAAATAAAAGCATTAATGTTGCCAAAAAGGTTTTCCCTGCCTAAAAGAAATGAACATCTGGTCTAATGACGTTTTTTTGTTGTTTTTTTTTTATTTTGTTAGCCAATTTAGAAAAGTATCCGCCCAGTGTCCACTTAAAGACGAGAGGGGGCGAATGCGCGGCAAAACTATGCGAACTAGGCAACTCAGCACGACCTCTAATATCATCGACACAAACAACGGATGCAGAAGAGTTGAATGAGACCAAAGAGGATCATTTTTCAATTTAATGAACTTAATGAATTGTTTTGTTTTTATTTGTTCCTGTGTCAGCTATTGTAAGGATCAGCGAAACAATACACACATCTTCACTTTATATCTGTCTATTTTTTTTTTTTACTATTCTCCTCCAGACATTCTCGTTCTCACAAAAGACATGTTGCGAGTCCACCCTTTGTTCTGTCGAATGTTAGAGTTTACCTCCCGATAGAAGCTCTAAACTAATCCTCCAACTACTACTTTTGCCGATTGGGAAAGAATTATGGGTTAGACGTTGATACACTTCCTGAAATATATGTTAATTGAGAGTCTCAGTTATTAAAACCGTTGGGTAGACTGAAACACAAGGCTTGAGATTGCCATGTATGTGACGAAGGTCGGTGTAGAAGCCGGTAAATTACAGGGATAATATGCCATGAGACAGTCATGATATTATAGATATGAATACGGTTTATGATCAAACTACTGGGTAAACCTAATCTCGTAAAGTTTTGTAACTAAACATAGAACTATAAAATGTAAGACTGAATTTTGTATGTTAATATAGCGGTATATGAGGCTGTATTCCTGCATTTATGTGCGTGTGTAGGTGGAAATGGCTACAAAACGAGGTAGAGAGACCACGTTGAAACTTAGGTATATGTATGTAGGCATAGAGATATATGTATGGGGGTAAATATATAGATGTAGTTGTGTTGATTGCAAGTATGTACTCACAGTGTGTGTTTGTGTATGTATATAGGTATATACATGGCATATATGTATATATATATATATGTGTATATGTGTGGGGGGTTGAATTACAGAATTTCAGGTTTGTAACGATACCGTTGGTTTTAAAACTTAATATATGCGGTATATGTGTGTAGGTTGCCGGAACAATTTTTTAATGGGGAGCTAAAATGGCAAGCGTCCTTAACATAAACCTAGAAAGAGGTTTAGGGACTGTACAAAGAACAATTTGAAAGTCTAGCAAATCAATATTGACACGTGGGAAGGATTTACTCTGCTAAAACCGAAGTGGCGAAAGCTTTACGTGAAAGTTGTGATGCTTTAGACAAAAGAAAGCAGGTCCACAGCAATCTGAAGCGAGAGCTTCACAAAGGTTTAATTGATGGTCTTAACCATGACACACAGAGCTGGGAATGTGACACTTGTGAACGAGTGCTTTTGTCAAAAGCTGGCTTCGTCAATCACTTTAAGTCACACAAAATACAAGATGTTAAGATCAGCTATGTACTTATTATTCCGAACCAAACGACCTGTTTAATAAACAGCAAAGTTTGCAAGTCTACTGCTGGTTTTAGAAGATATATGATTTTTCATAAGAATATCCTTCGGCCTCCAGAGGAAGTCAACTCAGTGGAAATTGATCAATTTGTATGTCACATTTGTTTCAAGATGTGCAAATCTACAGCAGGACTGCAAAGTTATCTAAGATCGCATGAAAGGTGAGATGGGAGAACTTAATGTGACGGCGATGCAGCAATCATCATGCATATGAATGTGTGTGTGTATATATATATGTGCGTGTGTGTGTGTGCGTGTGTGTGTGAACTAAGATATACATGGGTGTATAAGAGTGGGTGTGCACAGTTACGGAGGCATGTTTAGTTACAGAAATAAAGAAAAACCTGAGCAAGAAAAGATGTCTCACGATACATATATATACATATATATATATACATATATACATATATACATACATATATACATATATATCTACATATATCTACATATATATGCACATATATACACATATATATACATATATATATACATATATATATACATATATACACATATATACATGTATATATACATATATATACATGTATATATACATATATATACATGTATATATACATATATATACATGTATATATACATATATATACTAATTGCATTGTCTTTAGAGACGTTAGACATCCCAATGCTCCCCACCAACCTCATCATAATTACCAGGTCAATCCTCAGCGACAACTAAACCCCTCCGTGAGCCCGAAGATTACTTTTCATGCCAGGACTTGCACAGTCTGCCACATATATGGCAGACAAAGTTGTGTGTTAAAACTTGTTTCACTTCTGGATCCGTTTTTTTTTTATGTTTATTTGTTTGTTTTTTGTTTTGTTTTTTTTTTTGCCCACTTTGCTCGTGGCATATGTTTTTACGGTTAACGTAAGCTTTGAGAGGAGAACGCGATTTTACGCCTCACTTCTCCAGCTCTTCAATTCAATGAGCAAAACCGACACGTTCCACTTCTGAAGGCTTCTCTTGAGTTTAGCGTGAGTAATTTTTTTCCTTGCAAAAAATTTTGAACTCCCTCCAACTAGCCTCCTCCATTCAGGCCAGCGTTCTGGCAGGGTCTCCCAGTTTTTAACAGGAATCTCAAAAGCTTTAAGATCGTCCTTTATGCCATCCTTGAAACGCTTCTTTGGTCGATGTTGAGGACATTTCCCAGTCTTAAGCTCGCCGTAAAACAACTGCTTAGGCAGCCTCACATCCTCCATATACATAACGCCCATGATAGGATACTTCTGTCAAAGGAGTCATCATATTTCATACGTAATTTCTATATGTAGCATTCTTCAAACCACATTTACATTGATTGAGTTGCGGTCTTTAGCATACCACATTAAATTAAATCTATTTAAATAATTAGCTTCATGATATTACATATTCGACTTAATAGCTTCGTTTCAACTGTACTAATTAAAAAAAAAAGAATTATTTAGTTTATTTTCATTTCAATTTATATTTAACTTATTTTATCTGAAATCTGAAACCGTTTAATTTTAAAACCAGAAAACCAAAGGGGAAATAACTGTGATAGTTTAATTGAAAAATTGTATTAAACGGAGCACGTTATTAAATATTTTCTGTAATAAATTTGTTTTCATTTCGAAATATTCTTCTAAGCTGAATTATTATTTTTATTTTTAATTCGTAGGTAATTTTTTTTCGCTAATTCTTTATTTTAAAGTAACTTTTTTATTTGTTAGAGAAAAATAATTAAAACTAATGTCATTATTTACTTGCATCTCCACGAGGGCAGAGTTAGTCAGACACAGGGCCAATTTTCCATGTGAGCAAAATCTATTCCCATACATTTTCTGCTCCTTTTTTTGTTCATAAAATTTAATCGGTGTTGCCTAGGATTTATTATCATAATTATACCAAAGGTCGGTACTACTTGGTGACCAGTAGTCTGAGATGTCGGATATTTTTCTGTCTTTGTCTGTCCTTGTTGCCATGTCACTAGTAAGGGTGCTGGAGGTAAACGTTTTGTCTGGGCTGACGTTATCCGCCTGATAGTCAGGGACCCGAACCTTGGATTAACCACTAAGGAGGCTGTCCTATCAGCAGGCGCAAAGTACTGGGACTGTATTGCCATTTGGTGAGTGGATCTGGACCATGCAGTAGTCTCTGGTGGGGCCTCTCGATGCCATACTAGTGGGTAATTGTTACGGCTTTACCTTTTCGTGTGTTACAAATAAAAAAAAATCTTCCTGTCTTTTTCTCTCTTACTTTCCCTCTCTGTACTGCTCTAACCAAGTATGCCGACCTATTCCACAAATCCCAAAACCTCAACATGAAATATCTCCAGAATAAAAACTCGATTAAACCTAGAACCCCATCTTCCAGCGTAGACCCCTACTACCAGGTCTCCTTCTCCAATATCAGGGGTCTACGTTCCAACCTTCCAGAGGTTGAAACCCAATTACAGGAGACGAAACCGGACATATTATTTCTATGTGAAACTGGAATAGGGCCGACCACTTCCCTAGATGAGTTTATAATTAATGGATACTCCAATTTAACAGCTAAATCTGACTCCCAAGATCGCCATGGGCATGGAATATGTGCCTACATTAAGGATGGCTTCCCATGTGGCAGGGATATCTCTAGAGAAGATCCTAATTTACCCTATATGTGCTTCAGGGTTGCACTTGCTAACACCACTGCATTTATATTTGCCCTCTATAGGCCCCACAACAGCGGAGTTACTATCTTTAAGAGCATATCTGAGAAAATAGACCACAGACTGTCTTCACATCCCTCGGCTAACATCCACAACTGTGGTGACTTCAACGTCCATAACGTGGAATGGCTGACCCATTCAAATAAGACAGATGATGAGGGGAGGTTTTGTCATGATTTTGCCATTGCTTATGACCTCACTCAGATTGTTCGCGAACCCACCCGTGTGCCCGATACACCCAATCAATATGCAAGCCTCTTAGACCTTTTTCTTTCAACTTCCCTGAGCTATGTTCATGTACCGTTCATTCTCCTTTAGGATCCTCCGACCACTCCGTCGTATCAGTTAAGATAAAAATGAAATGTAAGAAGCCATCAGACGTACCCCTCCACCGTACTGTATACCGATACTCTATGGCTGACTGGGATAGCTTCCGTACATTCATATCTGATTTACCTCTGCACTCCATGTTTAAAAAGGAAGTGTCCTCTATAGTATCAGACCTGACCGAATGGTTAATTGTAGGCATAGACCAATTCATACCATCTAAAAAATTCCAACAAAAACCTAACAGCCAGCCATGGTTCTCCCCAGAATGTGCTGCTGCTATCGCGCACAGAAATCACTTTTTCCATAACTACCAACGTAATAGATGCACTGAGACTAAAGCTGCTTTCAGGACTGCCAGCAACAACTGTAAAAGAGTAATAAAAAATGCAAGAGAGCTATATGCCCAGTCTGTTAAATCCAAGGTAGCTGATCAGCGGCTTGGTTCCCACCAGTTTTGGCAAATAACAAATAGGATCCTGAACAGAAGTGTGCGTTCTATCCCAACCATTATCAATGGACCACAGGTTATCTCGTCAGCGTCAGACAAGGCCAAACTATTTGCAAAGAACTTTGCAGCTAATTCTACCCTATGCGACGAAGGCCATCAACTCCCCATATTTCCTCCTATAACACAGAACAAGCTAGGTAACATACAAATATCCGTGCATGAGGTCGCCAAGCTAATAAAAAACCTAGATTCCAGTAAAGCAACTGGCCCTGATGGCATCCCAATTATAGTGTTAAAAAAGCTTCAACCAGAACTTGCTCCCATACTTACGAAACTATTTAAGCGCTGCCTTAAGGAGAAGTGCTTTCCGACCCCCTGGAAGACCTCATCAGTTTGCCCTGTATTTAAGAATTCAGGTGATAAGTCATCTCCCTCTCAATACAGACCAATAAGTCTTCTCTGTGTTATGAGTAAGTTATTGGAATCAATATTAAATAGAGAAATAGTCAACCACCTCAGCAGGAATAACCTTCTTAGTGACACACAATATGGTTTCCGCTCTGCAAGATCTACCGCAGATGTGCTGACGGTTATATCCCACAGGATTAGTGAATCTCTTGACAAAGGCTTCCTTTCTAGGGCAATTGCTCTTGACATATCAAAGGCCTTTGACAAAGTATGGCATAAGGGTCTACTTCACAAGATTTCCAGCTACGGTATAACTGGAAATGTTTTCTCAATCATTAAATCATTTCTCTCCGATAGGCTTATAAGAGTAGTGGTAGATGGACAAAAATCGGAGGCCTGCAATATAAATGCTGGAGTCCCTCAGGGGTCAATCCTGGGCCCAACTCTCTTCCTGATCTACATCAATGACCTCCCTAAACACATACTTAAATCATTCGTTGACATCTATGCTGATGACACGACCATCTACGGCAACACATCAAAGGCTGTAAATGACGAAGTTCTCTCGGATTCTCTCTCCTCTGATCTCGAGCGCGTGGTTCAGTGGGGGAAGATGTGGCTAGTTACCTTTAATGCATCCAAAACCAAACTCCTATCCTTACATCATCAACGCTCTGATCCCCATCTGGCATCAATTGTGATGGATGGCTCTCGTCTGGGTGAGGCCCCGTGTTTTGACAAGCTTCTGGGTTTGACCTTTACTCCTGATCTGAAATGGAACACGTACATCAAGTCTGTTGCCAAGGTCGCAGGAAAGATGGTGGGATCCTTCTACCGCTCCAGAAGATATCTCACTACTGATGCAATTCTCTATCTATATAAAAGCCAAGTACGGCCAAGGATGGAATACTGTTGCCATATCTGGGCAGTAGCTGCCAAAAACAGCCTATCATGCCTTGACAGAGTACAAAATAGACTTCGTGGTTTAGTGGGGGGTGCCCTTTTCTCTACCCTGCAACCCCTCTCCCACAGAAGAGACGTTGCGAGCCTATCCGTGTTTTATCGTTATTTTCATGGCAGGTGCTCGTCTGAACTCCAATCCCTGGTCCCCCCTCGCCAATCTTTCACGAAAAACACCCGTCTAGCTGAATCCACTGTGAAAAATTTCTCCCACTCTATATCTGTGCCTAAATCAAAACGCGGATTTCATGAGCAAAGCTTCTTTCTTAGAACTGCACGCCTGTGGAACTCTGTTCCGTCTGCCTGCTTCCCTCCGGACTACAACTTGGATGTCTTCAAGTCTAATGTTAACAAATTCCTAATGAACCGCCCCCCCTAATTAAACACTCCATAAAATCTCCTCACTAACGTGATGTACTTGCAATAACCCTTATCCCTGAGTGGCTTCCGGGCCTTGATAAGTGGTGATCACTGTGTAAAAAAAAAAAAAAAAAAAAAAAAAACATAGCAAGTGTATTTAATTGCCTGCGAAACAGATTTTCTTTATAATCTATTTAATATCTTAAATTAAAAATGGTCAATTTTTACGACGTGACCCAGTGTCGTTTAACCCCTAAAAAATTAAGACCTACTTTTGGGGGCCTAATACGTTTAAACAGTCTTTATAAATAATATGAAAGAAGAAATTTTGAAAAAAAATTAACATTTTAGCGTGGGCGATCACTTTTCTATATAAATTTAACGTAAAATGAGTACCCATTTTTTGGCCACAAAGTGTTCAACGAGACATGTCATCTCTAGCATTTTTTCAAGTTTGGCGATTGAGTGGGGGGGGGGCAAAATGTGACAAATACATTTTTTTGTTTATTTTTGGGGTGGGACGGGAATTACGTTTAAAACATAAAATAACGATAAATTTAATTAATTTTATGAGACCATTCTGTACTTTCACCTCACAATTTTATAAACAGAACCCAAAAATATGACAAATTAAGTTGGGGTAGGGATTACATTAGAAATCTAAAATGACGAAAAATTTCATTTAATTATTTATTGGAATCAATTTTTGGTAGATTTTTTTTTTTTTTTTTAACGATCGCTGCTACTTTTATCGAAACAAAAGTTGTAATTATTTATTTTTATTATTTGGGAGAGGGAGTTTTCTTTCCAGTGCTCAATATCCTGAGAATAGTATCTTCTCTTTCTAGCCCTTCTGTCGAAATATCTGGTGGAGAGGGTATCACATACTTCTTTTTGGAGGCAATTACATTTACATGTTTCCATCCGTTCTTTGATTTTTGTTGTGGGGGTATCCATGTTGCCATGATGAAAATGATTAGTATACAGATACGTTTCAAACGGAACTTCATGTCAACGCAGGCAGCGCTGGGTACCCATGCTAGCAGTATTATAATCTTCAAAGAGCTTGCAAATTTCCATGCAGTTTCGTCCGATAGAACCAAAGATATGAGCATTTCAATATTCAGATTGACTACCAGTGTGTGTGTGTGTGTGTGTGTGTGTGTGTGTGTGTGTGTGTGTGTGTGTGTGTGTGTGTGTGTGTGTGCTTCTCAAAAACGTTTGGCCTTGATAAAAGGGAGACTAAAACTTGCTTCTATGGTTTCAAATGATCTGAAATAACAGCAAGGAATGACTTGATTCCAAAAGTTTTGGTCATAAGGTACGATTATGAATATCTCCAGTATCAAATAATCTTTATACACTGTGACATTTACTTTATGTATGAAAACCTAAGAGGAGAAATATAACGTAATGTACAGGAAATATTCGGAATCAAGTCTCCCCTTGCTGTTATTTCAGATCATTTGAAACAATAGCCGCAAGTTGTACTTTTCCCTCCATCAGGTTTTTTTTTTGAGGTTTTGAAGAAATATCAGATATTTCGTAATTCATATGCAATAATAGAGAAACAAATCACTACGATTGAAACATTTTATAGATGTAAAAATTGCCAAAAATAGGCTCTGGATGATGGATGATCTCCTTAATGTGCGACCTTAAGGGGCAAATGTCATATAGCCCACTACACAATTCAGGTCATTACTTTTCAAAAAAGCCTTCATTTGTTAAATTCTGATCTATAGTCGCTTAGATTTGGAACTTATAAAAATGTCAATAAAGATGGTATATATATATATATATATATATATATATATATATATATATATATATATATATACTAGCAAAAATATCCTTCGTTGACTGGGTTCAAAAACAGCCTACAGAAAATGGACTCTGATTTATGAAACTATGATAGGTTATGAAAAGGGAGGGTTGTAAAGAGATAGCTTCGAATTTGAGTGTATCAAAACCAAAGACAAAATATGATGAAAGTAAAAATACAATAGATAAACGCTATAATTTATTATACCATACCTGTTCACACTGAAGCACTTATCACAATATTCTGTGGATCTATATTAAAAAACCTTGTTAAACTTTGTGACATATTTCAATTCTATGGAGGTCAGGCGCGAACGAACACCCCATAATTTTATTGTATCATATTTCTTTAAACTGAAATATAATTATCAAAGTATACTTACGCAGATAGATATGAAAAGTTTTTATTAAAGTTTGTGCCTATTTCCATTCTATAGAGGCCAGGCGCGAACGCTGACACCCACAATTTTATTATACCATCCCTATTTAAGTTAAAACATACTTATCAAAGTATTCTTATGTACATCTAAATCAAAAACACTTGTAAACGTTTTTTTTTTTTCTTAATTTTTTATTTCCATACTTTGTGGACCAGGTGCAAACGCAGACCCCACAATTTTTATGAACCATCATTCTTCCAGATCAAACATACCCATTCATGTGTCTCGATACATCTTCTGTCATTATATGTAATCAGTTTTTTTAAAATAGACAACCATATAGGAGCCTATTCGTGACCACACACACGCACACACACACACACACACACAGACATTCAACTTTATATTATAGATATATATATACTTCTAAATATAGTTTGTGATGCACAATATATATGAGAGAGAGGGGGGGGGCAAGTCTAGTGATCGAGAACATTAACAGAAAAATGAAGGAAAAAGAAACGTATTTAACCAAACTTACCTCGATAACGAAAATATTCGTGTACATGCATACATATATATGCATATATGTGTGTGTGTGTGTGTGTGTGTGTGTGCGTGTGTGTGTGCGTGTGTGTGTGTGTACGAGTTGCGTTCCAAAAGTAATGCCTCCTATTTTTATTCCGCGCGAATGGATAAGAGGAGATAGCAAATTGATTCGTTAGGATGACTGAATTTATACATTCATCACCTGAGAGTTTCAGTCTTCCACTTGCAGAGAATGACCGTTTGAGATTATGAGAAAGCATCCTCTATGTAAAGAAAATATCTTCGCAGTTCTTCAACTCTCCGAATTAAAAATAATAGGAACGACTCTCTCTCTCTCTCTCTCTCCCCCTCTCTCTCTCTCTCTCTCTCTCTATATATATATATATATATATATATATATATATATATATATATATATGAGCATATTGAGAAGTGATACACGAATTATCATTAGCGCATAAAGCGAATCTCTTTGTGTAAACAAATCGAGCTTAGGTATTTCGGACGATGTCAAAACATCGTTAATTCACGACTCGCACAGCAGGCGCCGATTAGCGTAATGGTTATGAGCCTTGACTGTCGTAGACGCGGTCGAGTTTCGATCCTGGCTTGAGGTAGTTGCCTGTCTAGCCGCACTGATGAGCTGTGAAACATCGAAACAGTAGTGTATATATATATATATATATATATATATATATGGATACTGTCTTTGCATATCAAGCCAGAGATGTATTGCCGGGTTCGAATCTATTGCTGGTGTTAATCGTGACACCCTACACTGAAGATTCCCGAAAGGATGAAACACTAGTGTCTGTAGGTATTTCATTAAATAAATAGTAAATAATTATGTCAGCCGCTTTAAGTAACTCGTTTCTTATCGTTGAGCACTTCCAGTTGAATTAAGTCGGTCAATTTAGCTCTCATGTATAACGATTAGATCACTTTGACTAAACTAAAAAACATTGAAACATAAAAATGTTTAAATTCAACGTTATTTCACACGGTTAATAGTAGCCGAATAGATACGGCCTTTACTAATCAAGCCAGAGATGGCTTGTGTTGCCGGGTTCGAATCTATCGACTGGTGTTAATCGTGACACCCTGCACTGAAGATTCCCGAAAGGATGAAACACTAGTGTCTCTAGGTATTTAATTATTATAGTAAATAATTATATATATATATATATATATATATAATTATTATTATAGTAAATATATATATATATATATATATATATATATATATATATATATATATATATATATATATATATAGCGAGAGAAAGAGATTAAAATAAGAATAAACTAAAACACACCTTTATCAACGTTTCGTTTTTATTGTAAAATTTAAATAAAGACGAAACGTTGATGGGCGTGTGGCTTGGTTTGTTCCTTTTTTATTTTTCTATCTCGTCGGAATATTATTTCCATTATTCTCATCACACACACACATACATATATATATATATATATATATATATATAGAGAGAGAGAGAGAGAGAGAGAGAGAGAGAGGGAGAGAGAGAGAGAGAGAGAGAGAGAGAGGGAGAGAGATGTTTTTATTTGTTTTTGTTAGCGATACATTTTAAATGAATTCAATTATTCATACAAAATTGCATTTTTACCTAAATGCGAGTTGGGAATAATTATCCCTTTGACCAATTTTGAACCCCCTTAAATGGGGGGCGGCATATATATTATTTTTAAAATATAATTATCCACTGACACGTATTTCGTCGTCTACGATTCATCAGAACGGCTGAATCTAGCGAGACTCTAAATCGGGACCCCATGTTAAGAAGCTTAAACCTCTACCATGCGGCTGCATAGCCTGACTATTAAATGTATCGCGTTTTTATGTAGATGTTTTTTATTTGTTTTTGTTAGCGATACTTTTCTCAACTCGCATTTAGGCAAAAATGGAATTTCGTATGAATAATTGAATTTATTCAAAAAGTATCGCTAACAAAAATAAATAAAAACATCTACATAAAAATGCGACACATTTAGTAGTCAGGGAGGCAGCCGCGTGGTAGAGGTTTAGGTTTTTTATCATGGGGTCCCGATTTCGAGTCTCGCTAGATTCAGCCCCTCTGATGAGTCGTAGACGACGAAACACGTGTCAGTGGATAATTATATTTTAAAAATAATATATATATTTCTTCTCCTAGATGCATGTCTTAACGAAAACTAGTGAATGAAACGTGCATCCAGATACCAACCTGAAACTTTCTACGCCTTGGCGCGGTATATTATCTGTTTTGCATGAAAAAAGATTGATGGATCTTAGAATATAACCATACTGTTACTCTTTTATACATACATATATACATATACTCTTTTATACATACATACATACATATACTCTTTTATAAATACATACATACATATACTCTTTTATACATACATACATACATACATATACTCTTTTATACATACATACATACATATACTCTTTTATACATACATACATACATATACTCTTTTATACATACATACATATATATATATATATATATATATATATATATATATATATATATATATATACTAGCAGTTCAGCCCGGCTTTAATTAGGCCCTATGTACTAACTAAGCTTATGTACATAAGCATGTATATATTAAAAGTTTGACTCATGTCCACGTAACCTACATCTTAAAATATAAAATGTGTAGACCCAAAATTGTCGGAGGAGTTTGGTAGAGACTGCAAAGATCAACTCTTTCAACTCTGGCCTCTTGGCAGCCGAATTGTCGCACAAAACTAATTAAATAGCTTGCTGCATGTCTGAATACCTTCTATGTAAAATTTCAAATGTTTAGATCCTAAATTGGCTGAATAGTTTGCTAGAGACCGCAAAGGTCAAATCTTTTAAACTTTGACCCCTTGGAAGCCAATTTTTCTGCTAAAAATGATTAAAAAGCTTGCTCTATGTCTGAATACACTCTACGTAAAATTTCAAATGTTTAGACTAAAAATTGGCCGAGTAATTTGGTAGACACCGCAGAGGTCAATTTTTTTTTTAACTTTGACCCCAATTCTTGTCCAAATCAAATTAAAAAGTTTGAATTATGTTCAAGTAACCTACATCTAAAATTTCAAGTGTTTAGATCCAAAATTGGCGAAGGAGTTTGGTAGTATTTTCAAAGGTGAAATCGTTGAACTTTGACCCCTTGAGAGCCAAATTTCTGGTCGAAAACCGATTAAAATATTTTCGTAAATCTCAATAGCCTTTATGTCAAATCTCTATTCTGTAGATTGACACAAACAGACACCCACGCCCACACACACACACGCGCGCGCTTATAGAGACATTTTCACTTTTATATGTTTTATATACATGTTTGTGTATGAATATATATATATATATATATTAATAATTATAGTATAAAAGTAATGTTATATATATATATATATAAAATCATGAAACTCAAATGACCTTGTAACGAGTGATGTAACCCACTTTCCGGTTTACGACATCCGGTTGCGCATGCCCGCATAAACATTAACCTATAACAACGTAAACAAATAAACACAAATCGCTTCTTTTGCAGATTTTTACCTGCGCACTGAAATATTAAAGTTATTATTTCGAAATTATTATTTAACATGGGAAGAGTGGGGGTGTTTTGCAGCTATTCTTTATTACAACTATACTGTCGCTATTTTCTTATAACTAAACAACTTTAACCCGTTGACAAACATAAGAACAATTATAGTAAAGCCAAGACTATTACTACTACTCTCTATCCCTCCATTTTTCTTCCTTCCTTCCTTCTTTTTTATTTTTTGTTTACATTTCTAGATACAAAATAGTTGTGTGGGAACGGTGAATTTGTTGACACATTTACTAATCTGTTTCAATATTAGTTTTATTTTATTTTATTTATTTAGGTTTTATTTTTTTTCTTCATGGTTTTATTAATTTTTTTTTTTTTTAGATTTTAAGTTTCTATAACTTGGTTGAAGGATTCCAATATGGGTTTTTCATTCTTATATTTCTCATCGGTTGGTTCATGTGCATTTTTGCTGCTAAATGACTTTCGTCGACGTTCGATTTGTAGGTAAATCATGTTTAATTTTCTGATTTTTTAACGATTATTCGGAAAAATAGGTAACTTTACACGAATAGGGAGGATTTTTTCTTTCATGTTTGAGTGATCCGTCCGTGATTTTTCATTTTAATATACTTTCATAGAAATGCTTCTGTTCTGTAAAAAAAAAACTATTTTCTTTATGTCACAAGTGTCACGCTCATACATGAATTTAATAGCTTATATTAAAAACTGACCCAACGGGTCACGGGTAGTCTAATATATATATATATATATATATATATATATATATATATATAGTGTGTGTGTGTGTGTGTGTGTGTGTGTGTGAACGATAGAGTAATTTTTGTAGGCTATCTTGAGTAGGAGAGCTCAATGTAATACGGCGCATGAAAAAAAGTTAAAAAGAAAATATGCATACTAACATTCTAACCATTTAATATTATAATTTATTTCTCCTTTACAAGGTGAGATTTATTAGACGTAGTTCAAACTAACTTCCACTGAGTCACATTGGCGGTATGAAATAAATTATAATGTCAAATGGCTAGAGTGGGTTTATATATATATATATATATATATATATATATATATATATATATATATATATATATATATATATATATATATATATATATACGTATATATACATATACACACATATATGTACATATATATACATATATATATACATATAAATAAATACATATACACATATTTATACATATATATACATATAATTAAATACACACACACGCACGCACACACACACACACACACACACACATATATATATATATATATATATGTCCAACATGGAGATAAAATATTTAATACTATTAAAAACCCGTCTATTTTCGTTATATACGTCGACGTTATTTTTATTTTTGCTGACAAGAATAACGAAATAGAGAAACTAAAGGATCATTTTCAAACAAACTCAGTACTAGCTTTCACTTATGAATTAAATACAAACAATATTTCATTTCTTGACGCTTTCATAGACTTCAGCAAGCTTCATATAAAAAGATTCCTGTATCTTAAACTTCAAAAGTAAATCTCCATACCGATATAAAACCGCGATTATCAAAACCCTAAATAATCGAGCCAAATTGATCTTTTCAAATAAAAAATATTCTTCAGCGAATTAAAAAATATAAAACAGGTTTTAATTATTTACCAATTCCCCAATTTCTTAGTTGATAAACAAATTAACCTAACAGTTAGAAACCTAGATCAAACTAATAATAATCAAGTTAACACTCCTCATCCCATCAATATATTCTATCGCAACCAGCTACACAGCAACTTTAAATCAGATGAAAAAGTACTAAGGAATATAAAACATTGATATATATATATATATATATATATATATATATATATATATATATATATATATCTCCAATCAATAATAATAAGATCAGATTTACAATCTACTACAAGAAATTAACAACTGTTAAACTTATAATTAAAAACAACACTTCTCGGACAACAAAATCAGTCGATACACTCAATGTTATCTACCAATTCAAATACCCCTTGGGAGAATGCATCTCCAACAATATAAACACCAATAGCTACATTGGACACACGACCATCCATAAGATTAACCTACACTTTTCACATACAAGTTCGATTTGCCAACACCTAAGACAACATGGCAGCCCTCATTCCCAATTTAGAAAAATCCAAGTTGAAAATCATTCATATGGATCCAAACGTAAAAACAAGACTCAAAATAGTGGAAGCACTGCATATAAGAGTTAAATAGCTAAAAATTAATAATGTAAATTTTGAAAATAGTAATAACATTTTAAAGTGCCTGGGTACGTAACCATCCAATATGTATATATGTGCACATATAGTTACATATGTGTATCTATACATATCTTGTAATGTAAATTTATAAATTAATTAAATAAAAAAAAATAAGGATTAAAAGAAAAACTGAAACTGGACAAATCAAAATATCGTATTTAAGCGTATTTTACGCCCGGGCAATGCTGGGCGCCCCCACCACGCTAGTATATATATATATATATATATATATATATATATATATATATATATGTGTGTGTGTGTGTGTGTGTGTGTGTGTGTGTGTGTGTGTGTGTGTGTGTGTGTAAGATTTTTTAAACCTTTGAAACTATAAAAATTAAATAAATAAGATAAAAAAATTTTTTTTTAATCTGTCTTTCGTTGGAGTTGGATTATATTTTTTTTCAGTAAGCTAATTAATCTCCCGTAACGCTGAATAGTTTTACTTACATAAATAAACAATAGTACCAATGTTCTTAAAGAGATAATCAGTTGTTTAAAATGAAACACTCTTTCGGGGATTTAAAAACAGTACAGTATATTAAATCATGGCTCCCCAGCAGGTTGATCAAACACCACCTCCTTAAAACACGGGAACAAAATTATTTTTAATATTGGATCTAGCATGTGTGTGTGTGTGTGTGTGTGTGTGTGTGTGTGTGTGTGTGTGTGTGTGTGTGTGAGCTCACCCATGCACTAGGGATGAAGTCTTCAGATCTGAAGAAATAGAACGAGAGACACGACTCTCGAGGTGTGGTCAATGTATTTTTGCAGTCCGCCATCTTGACAGTTCTTACTACAACGATTGCTCTTTGTATATGCTATTTTTTTGTTCCAACATATACTATCTTTCTAACCCATATCCGTGTATTGTTTTCCTTAATGACCCTTCCAGGGCCACAACAACTTGACGACGAGGGATTCGAACTCCTTCGTCGTCAAGTTGTTTTAGACCCAGAGAGGTCAATAAGAAAAACACAACAAAATATCAACAACTATGCGCCAGAATATATATATATATATATGCCTACAAATTCAAAAAAAGTACAGTAGGTACCTCGAATGAATGTGACAGATTTAACCCCCTCCCCATATGTAACATGATGTAACTGTAATTTAATATTGTCATCTTAGTTTTTGTACCATTTAAAAGAAGGAGCTCTAAATAAACTAGTAATTAAAAAACAAAATCTTTTTTCAGCATAAGAAAATAATGAAAATTCGAGATTAAAAACAGGTTTACATTATCAACGCCTTAAAACAATACTCCTATTTCATTTTGAAAGCATAAACATACTCATAACAAAAAATCTAGCAAAAATCAATTAATAGTCAGATTTTCATTAAATTTTCCATACTTACTCATTTTTTAATTAACTCATTTTTTAAAACCAGTTTTTGTTAAATAATTGAGCAGTAATTTTTTTTAGGTGCTCTTTTATGTTGAGAACTAAATCAAATAAATTTAGGTTGATAAAAATTGCAACATTTCATAAAGCTGCAAAGTTTAAATTAAAAAGAAATATATTTTTACATGTGTGTGTGTGTATATATATATATATATATATATATATATATATATATATATATGAATAAAGGAAGAAAATGTCGATATAAAACTATATACTAATATATACAGATTTATTCATTTATTCAATAAGGTTATACATCAATTAAGGGTGTAGACTAAGTGGAAACTCTTTATACCATGATATTTCGAAGCCTAATGTTTCTCATCAGAAGAGGAGATACGACGCTAGGTAACATAATAAGGACGCGATGTCTAGCGATAGTTACATTAGGAGCGAAACAAAATTTGGATGCTGTTTATGAAACTAAATTGATCTCTGTGATATCGGAGGCGTATAACTTTTATTATATAATTCAGGTAGGTGTATAGTATTTCTGGTGGGTGTAATATATGCGGGGGGGTTAGAGTAGGTTAATTGAGAGAAGGTGCTTATTTGATCATATTTATTAATAGATTATAGCTATGGACGGGGGTTTACATGAAATGTCGGTGTATTTTAGAAGGGGTATCAGAAATTATAACAGTACTTAAAAGAAATATAAATTATTATTAGGAATAATAGTGAGATAGTAAATGTGAGAGGATAAATTATAAGGAATAAAATATGGAAAATTTAGGTGAATAAGAAAGAGGATAAATAAATGGTAGAATAAGGGAATAAAATACAAAGAAGTATGGGAAATATTGAGTAATAATAGATGATAAAATATAATAAATAATAAAGGTATAAGAAATACAAAGTTATTAAATATAGGGAATGAAAATAGGGGAATAAAATGGATACAAAAAGTAAGTACAAAAATATAAAGATATGAAGGGCAAATCGAAAAAAAGAAAAAGAAAAGAAATGAAATGAAAATTCGACAGAGAAAATATACAGTAGGAGAAAGTTCTTGGTGTTCGCGGATTAGAAATGTTTTGTAAAGGTTTTTAGGTCCTTGTTGAGTGCAAAGATATTTTTTTAAAGAAATGGTAAATACAAGTTTCTAAGTGAGAAACAGTCATTGTCAAGTTTAAGTAGTGATTCAAGGGAACGTGTTTTAGTTGGTGGTGGAAATTTTTGCAATTTAATTAGGATATCAAAGCTGGGACGAGAATATAATGAATGGACATTACCTCACATTTTCGGGAGAAAAAGGTTTGAAACAGCAATAAATTTCAGGACTTAGTTTTTGATTCTACGTTTCTCATGTCCGGAGTGAAAATATGTTGGTCCTTGGTTGATGATATAGATATTTTTAATTTCAGTTTGTGTATCCCAAAAAGATCCAAGTAATGTTATAATTACTTCTAAGATTAATTCTTAGTTCCAGGTGAGCGGAAACCAAAATCTAGGGAATAAAAAGTAACAGAGTTCGGAACTAGAGCTAAACGTAGACCTACGACTATAAAGTATCAAACTGAGTGAAGATGAGCAACAGATGAGTGAAGGAGGAGTAGGGTGAAGCGAGTGCTTTAAAGGTCACTGATAAGGGAAGGCGATAGATCCTAAAGTTTAGATCAGTTTAGAAGGGTTGGTTATCGAAATTTTCTTTTTTTTCCGTTGAAGCTGATTATATTGGGTTGATATGTCATGGGTAGTAACTATGAGAATTCTCTACTGTAATTAAAAATATAACAGATTGGAATGGGACAAATTTATTAAGAGTTAATGTTGAATTTGTATAAATAGATGGTAATTATAGAGGTCTGTTTGTTTGGGAATATTAAATTC
Organism: Euprymna scolopes; assembly: GCF_053919585.1. Classification (NCBI taxonomy): domain Eukaryota; kingdom Metazoa; phylum Mollusca; class Cephalopoda; order Sepiida; family Sepiolidae; genus Euprymna; species Euprymna scolopes. Next base: position 48,735,330 of record NC_136489.1, on the reverse strand, counting down.
TAGAGGGGGGTGATGATTTCAGATTTCTTATGATTAAATTGAGGGGAGCGGTGACTTTAAATTTAAATGTATGCTTTAAGTGAAGAAGATAAAGGAGTTATGATTAAAGTAAAGGCTGTCTAGGAGGCGTATTGGGAGAATCTGATAAATAAATCTATATATGTATTAGTATATAGTTTTATATCGTCATTTTCTTTATTTATTGATTTCTATATAAGCTCTAAATCAATTTGTTGAACTTTGCATTATCCCGATAAGTCTCCTCTTAAAGAATTGATCTTATTCTCTTCCTTTAACTCCCCCATTTATATATATATAAACGGTCGGGTTTCAATCCTGGCTTGAGGTAGTTGCCTGTCTAGCCGCACTGATGAGCTGTGAAACAGCGAAACAGTACTGTATGTGGATGACTATAGTGCTCCTCACCTTGAGTTGAGCATATTGAGAAGTGAAAAACGAATTACCATTAGCATATAAGCGACGCTCTTTGTGTAAACAAATCGAGCGGAGGTATTTCGGACGATATCAAAACATCGTTAAACTCACTACTCGTTCAAGCAGCCGCCAATAGCGTAATGGTTAGAAGCCTTGACTGCCGTATAAACGGTCAGGTTTCAATCTTGGCTTGAGGTAGTTGCCTGTCTAGCCGCACTGATGAGCTGTGAAACAGCGAAACAGTACTGTATGTGGATGACTATATATATATATATATATATATATATATATATATATATATATATATATATATATATATATATATATATAATATAATATTGGGCTTTTCAGATAAGTAACTTTTCAGAATTTCACAGATCGAATCCACAAAGATCACGAAACAATTCGAAAAGTCACTCACATTAACATAGAATGTTTAAAAATAGCATTCCAGTGGGGAACATATAATAATGGTTTTCATCCGCCATTTTGTTTTTAGAAGCAGAGTGGTGAAGAATACGTATAAATTATTACTTAAGAATATGTATAGGAGCGAGAGATGGCATATATGTATTCGCAGAAGTGGGTTTGATTTTTAAGCGTATTTCTCTAATAAACTTATGCATATTTCTCAATAATTGTCTTTTACCCTCATAAATCTGTCTTCTGCTAATCAACAACAAAAAAATAGCACGTGGCGAATTTACCCTTGATTAAACAGATTCGCTTTTTCAAGGCAATTTATTTCCGGTCATGTTTCAGGCCTCGTAGAATGAATGACTTCATTTATTTTTCGTTTCCAATTTTCTAAAATAAATTAGAAAGCTCTTTCTACCCTTGATTCCTTGACGCCGCGAACATGACGTTCCCAATCGCTTCATCAGCTCTAAATAAGATGCACCAAGCCAATTACATTCTTCAAAATTCTTATCTTCATTACGCATTTAAGTTGGGACGGAATTTTATTTAATTGCTTCTTGCGATTCGATCTCTAATCCAAAAAATCTACATTAGAAACAACACAACAACAAGAACAAATGGTAAATTAAAAAAGAGCAAAAGCATTTGGCTATGAGTTTTAAGATACGTCGACGTTTTCTGTTGGTCGGTCACGCTTGGGTTTGAAAAAGCGTTTTCGGTGATAAACGCTGAGTTTAAATGAAATAAATAAGGAGATAACAAAAAGGAGTTTGATAGATACGTCCGTGCATTTCTCTAAGAAGAGCAGTTTTGCATAACTAGTGCATCACCTCACCGATATTAAAATCAAAACAACATGTTATTAAAACTTATATCGAAAATTCTTATTCAAATTTTGATCAAAATTATTTGCATTATTTTGATTCTATACATTGTCTGAAATTTAAAACTTAATCTTAAGAAGTCTTAAAATGAAATGTAAATTTAAAGACTTTTGGGGTTATTTTTGTTTTTTTGTTTTTTCCTTATGGGGTCACGGTATACCAAAACCCAAGAGCCACTCGGGGATATATGCCTGTACACGTTATTAATGAGTGTCGGGTAGACTATGAGACAACACCGTGATGATCAGTAATGGTGGAATTTAGACAGTGTTTGATTATTTAAGAGGACAGATCAACAATAACTTATTTATATTAGATTCGAAAACGTCTCTTCTATAATCGAAACAAAAACATTTATCGCTCCAGCCTGGTCTCCTACCGATGTAGCTATCGAGAGATAGGTAGGAAAGATTTAATATCAAACGACTTTAAGAAATAAATTGAATTTGGGCATGCGCAGAAATAAGTAAAAATATGTCGGCAAGTTTAAATGAATTTTGCATTTCAACTTGCTGATATATGCCTGTACACGTTATCGATCCATCCAAACAAAGATTTTACTCGTTATAACTTATCTTTGGCATATGATAATTTCCTGTTAATTTCAGCGTTAGGTGACAAGTATTTTAACTCATTAATAAAATCATTTTTAATGGAGAGTAGAGAATGCATTGTGGATGCGTTATCGGCAGCTCCCGTTACTTCTCTTTATTTGTCCCTCAGTCCTCAATTTTAATGAGTGATTTTTCTGACAAAGGGAGAAGAAAAAGCTGTATTCTAAATTGGCAGTTTTTGTGTGAACAGTCGCCAGAGATGTCGGAACTTTTCTGTTGAGGAAACTAAGAAAGCTGTCCTATCAGCAGGTGCAAAGTACTGAGGTTGCTGTATTGCCATTTGGTGAATGGATTCTGGACTATGCAGTAGCCTCTGGTAGGGCCTCGCGATGCCATATTAGTGGGTAATTGTTACGGTTTTACCTTATCATGTGCTAAAAAAATAATAAATTTCTTCGTTTTTTTTCTCTCTTACTTTCCCTCTCTGTTTTGCTCTAAGCAAGTCTATCGACCTAGTACACAAATCCCAAAAATCCATCATGAAAAGTTTCAAGAAAAAATACACGATTAAACCCGGATCTTCAACTTCCAACATAGACCCTCATTACCAAGTCTCCTTCTCCAACATCAGGGGTCTACGTTCTAACCTTCCAGAGGTTGAAATCCAATTACAGGAGACTAAAGCAGACCTATTATTCCTAAGCGAAACTGGCATTGGACAGACTATTTTCCTAGATGAGTTCGTAATGAAAGGAAACTCTAATTTAACGTCCTAATCTGACCGCCAAGATCGCCATGGTCATGGAATTCGTGCCTATATTAAAGATGGCTTTCCATGGGGTAGGGGCATCTCCAGAAAAGATCCTAACTTACCTTATATATGCTTACGGGTTGCACTTGCTCACACCACTGCGTTTATATTTGCTCTCTATCGCCCCCACAACAGCGGAGTTACTATATTTAAAAGTATATCTGAGAAAATTGACCACGTCCTATCTGCTTATCCTTCAGCTAACATTCATGTATATGGAGACTTCAATGTTCACAATGTGGAATGGTTGACCCATTCAAACAAGACCGATGATGAGGAGAGGTTCTGTCACGATTTCTCCATTGCTTATGACCTCACTCAGATTGTTCCCGAACCCACCCGTGTGCCCAATACTGACGGACAGTATGCAAGTCTTCTAGACCTTTTTCTCACAACTTTCTCCGAACTGTGTTCAGCTTCCGTTCTGTCTCCTCTTGGATCTTCCGACCACTCTGTTGTATCAGTTAAGATAAAAATGAAATGTAATAAGTCCTCAGACGTACCTCTCCATCGTACATTATATCGATACGCTATGGCTGACTGAAATAGCTTCCGTACATTTATATCTGATCTACCTCTGCGTTCCATGTTTAAAAAGTATGTGTGCTCTATAGTAACAGACTTGTATGGGATGATTAATTGTAGGTATAGACCGATTCATACCCTCGAAAAAATTCCAGCAAAACCCTAACAGCCAGCCGCGGTTCTCTCCAGAATGTGCTGCTGCCATTGCGCACAGAAATCACTTTTTCCATTGCTTCCAAAGTAATAGAGGTACTGACTAAAGCCGCTTTCAGGACTGCCAGCAACTACTGTAAAGGAGTAATAAATAACGTGAGAGAGTTGTATGCTCAGTCCGTCAAATCCAAAGTAGCTGAGCAGCTCCTTGATTCCCACTAGTTTTGGCAAATAGCAAACAGAATCATGAACAAAAGCACGTGCTCTATCCTAACTATCATCAATGAACCTGAGGTAATCTTGTCAGCATCAGACAAAGCCAAACTCTTTGCCAAGAACTTTGCAGCTAATTCTACCATTTGCGACCAAGGTCGCCAATCCCCAATATTTCCGCCTGTATCAGAAAACACGCTATGTGATATACAAATATCTGTACGTGATGTTACCAAGCTACTCAAAAACTTTGATTCCAGTAAATCAGCCGGCCATGACGGTATTCCAATTATAGTAGTCAAAAAACTTACACCAGGACTTGCTCCTATACTTACAAAACTTTTTAAACGTTGTCTTAAGGAGAATTGGTTCCCAACACCCTGGAAAATCTCATCAGTATGTCCTGTATTTAAGAATCCAGGTGATCGGTCTTCTCCCTCTCAATACAGGCCAATAAGTCTCCTATACGCCATGGTTATGTTGCTGGAATCTGTACTAAATAGAAAAGTAGTCAACCATCGCAGCAAAAATAACGTTCTTAGTGACACGCAATATGGTTTCCGTTCTGCTAGGTCTACAGCAGATGTGCTTACAGTTATATCTCATAGAATTAGCGAATCTCTCAATGAAGGCTTTCTAGGTCAATTGCTCTTGACATATCAAAGGCCTTACATAGAGGTTTACTTCATAAGATCTCCAGCTACGGTATAGCTGGAAATGTCTTCTCAATTATTAAATCATCCTAGGACTAACTCTCTTCTTGATCTACATTAATAATCTTCCAAATCACATCATTCGTAGACATTTATGCTGATGACTACCATCTATGGTAGCACATCTAAGACCATAAACGACCAAGTTCTCTCCGATTCTCTCTCTTCTGATCTTGAGCATGTGGTATAATAGGGAAAGAGATGTTTGGTTACTTTTAATGCCTCTAAACCCAAGCTTTTATCTTTACATCATCAACGCTCTGATCCCCATCTGACAACAAATGAAATGAATGGCTCTCGTCTTGAGGAGGCCTCATGTTTTGACATGCTTCGGGGCTTGGTCTTTACTCCTGATCTGAAATAGAACACTTACATCAAACCCGTTGCCAAGGCCGCTGGAAAAATGGTGGGATCCTTCTATTGATCCAGTAGATTGCTGATCCAATTCTCTATCTATATAAGAGCCAAGTACGTCAAAGGACGGAGTACTGTTGCCACATCTGGGCAGGAGCTGCAAGAAAGGACTTATCCTGCCTCATCCTGCCTTGATATATTTCAAAATAGACTTCGTAGCCTCGTAGGATATGTCCTTTTTCTCGTCCCTGCAACCTCTTTCTCACAGAAGAGATGTTGCGAGTTTATCTCTGCTTTATTGTTATTTTCATGGCAAGTGCTCGACTGAGCTTCAATCTATGATCTCTCCTCGCCACACTTTCATAAGAAACACTCGTCTAGCTGAAAACACAACCAATAATCCTCCCCACTCTTTATCTGTGCCTAAACCTAAACATACATTCCATGAGCAAAGCTTCTTTCTTAGAACTACACGCCTGTGGAACTGCCTTCCATTTTCTTGCTTTCCAGCTGACTACAAGTCCAATGTAAACAAGTTCTGGATGAGCCGTTCCACTTAAGTTAACAAATTTACCGAATTTCCATTACTAATGATTACTATATTGTCCAATTTTACTAGTGTACACTCTTTAACCCTTATACTCGAGCTGTCTCTGGACTTTGATAAGTGGTGATACCTATGCAAAAAAAAGTTTATCGATTAAATATTTACACACAGACAAAAAGATGCACATATATAGGTTCATGCCACATTTCATGGAAAAATGAATAAAAATTTATTTTATTTGATACCGCGTGAAAATTGAAAATTGGTTTTCAATCTTTTAATGGAACTTTATTAAAACTAAAATAAGTTTTAAAGAAGTAAAATATTGCCTTTGATGTTTATGTATATCAGGTGCGAACGAAGACCCCCCACCACCACCACCACGATATTACCGTAAATCTCTTTGAATATAAAATTAAGATCGCCATTCGAATTCATCGTAAACTTTTACCTGAGTGAATTTAGTTTTCTTATGTGTTGCTATACTTGGCGGGGTGGACAAAAAATATTATTTTTTATATTTAATAAAGAGCAAAAGATAAATTAACACCCTATATTTATTGACCAATAAATGGAGAAAAATTTAATAAGACTCTCCTCAAAATTACATCTAAAAATGTAATCATATTTTTGTGCAAACAGATGCTCCAAGCCGAAAAAGGGAGATTATTTTTCAAAACTAACAAATCATCCGACTTGCTTATAATTACATTCCCAAGTTGAAACACTTTGCCCGCCAAAATCACACTCGTTTCTGGGAACCGGTAATTTTTTACGAAAGGAATAAACACGGTAAGTCAACAAGAGAAGTCACACAGAAGCCGGTTAGAAGTGAGGACGTAACGCGCAGCTTACTCAGCAATACGTTAGGTGAAGGGTACGAAATTACTATGGAGTTACAAACAATAAATACTCACACACTGAAGAGACAAAGGCAAACCCATACACACACTTTTTTTACACAGACGAATAACTTGCCTTCATTCTAAAAACAAACAATGAAAAAATTAACCGTCTTAACTGATGTACACATAATGAACAATTCACTCATACAAACGACTTTTATATCTTTTAAACGTGTATTAAGAGATGAGATGGTTAAGAGAATAGTCTTCAGTCTGCGATGGAATAGTGACGAAAATGAATGGTAGCATTTAATACTACTAAGACTAGGCTGCTTTCCTTTAACAATTACAAGAAACCTTCTCAACCGCCGATTGCCCTCACTAAAAATACGTTACCTGAAAGCTTTTCGTTCAAACTCCTCAGTCTAACATTCATATAGACATGAAATGGAACAAATAGATTAAAGACATAATCAAAAAAGGTGGGCTCTCTATCGTGCTAGAAAATTATTCACGTCTGACAGCATCATATATCTCTACAAAGCCGCAATTTGCCCATGCATTTTGTTGCTACATCTGAGCTGGTGTATCCGCCACTAGTCTATCACTCTTAGACAGGGTCCAGAAAATAGTCTCCAAGTCAATAAGTCCCGCAACTCCAACCCTATTCCATCGCTGCAATGTTGCATCTCTATGTTTGTTTTAAAAATATTTGAATGGAATTTGCTTTGGTGAACTCATAGCACTTATGTCCTCTGGACGTAAGGGCCCACGATTATCTTGACAAGCAGCAAAATCCCACTTCTTCACTACAGATATCCCTAGTTGCCAGAAAGCCTTCTACTTAAAAAGTTTCTCCTCTCGAGTTGCTAGACAGGGGACTTTCCTCCCTGTTTCCTACCTCCCTGACTTTGCTGACATGCAGAAGTTTAAATATAATGTGAGCAGAGACCTTGCTACTTAACACCCCAAATAAAATCCCTGTAGATATGGTTCCAACTAGTAGGCCTTACTCAGTTGTATTTGATAATTCCTATTAAAAAAGGGAAAAAAACAGAAAACCATGTTTATTTAAAATAAAACGATCATTATGGTACAGATACAATCGAGAAATATCTTAGAGACTAAGTGAGAAAGAGTTAAAAAAAAAAAAAAAAAAAGATTTCCAATGGCATAAAAATTACTGGATTTACTGTGGAATTTTCATGGGTCCCTGTTAGTGACAATAAAACATTCTATATGCGTAAATATCAGATGGCTTTATCGGATTCAATTGTGTAATCTTACCCACTAAAATTATTTCTGTTCACGATGACCGGTTTCAATCAATAACGCTTAAGGTAAACGATAAGAAAGAAAAAAAAACTCCAACTTGAACGCAACAGGAATCCAACACTTTCAGAGAAAGCGTGTTTAGTGGAACATGGTGCGTGTTGTCTATCATTAAATGTGTAATGACAGCATTCACATCTGAAAAAGCGTCGTCGACTGGAAGTACAACTCTGGCTTTTTGTTGCAAAAGTAAAACTTCACTGGTCATTCAGAATAATTTGTTAGGCATGCGTGACAGCGTGAGATCACGCGTTGCGAAACCCCATGGTTTTACGACTCTCTATAAAAAAGGTCGTCATCTCATCCCTTATTGGAATTATATAAATGAAAAAGAAGTAAAAAGCAATATTACCTTGACGGAAGATATGCTATCAAGCCAAGAAAATAGCTAGACGAACCAGAATTCACCGGAAACATTAAACAAGTTGATTGGCTACAAATAAACCAATCATAACATTTTTGAAGGTCACGTGATCTAATAATTGTTAAGAAATCAAACTATCATTGTTCCTATGAATTTGGTCCTCTTCCCTTTACAAGGTCAGTATTTAAATGCGTTAAAAAAGGGTAAATACTGGATTAAAATAAATTTTTAATGGTTCAGTCTAGAAAGATTTCTTCTTGTTGACAGAGGACAGAAGAGATGAAGTGTAGTATATAAACAGATACTATATTTTGCTTCTGCATAAAGATGGCGGATAATGTTTATTGTGATTTTGTTTTCTCCAAAATAAAATATCTTTGTAAAATAGAGATTTGCTGTCCATTTATCTGTAAATGATAGTTATTGAATTATACTGTCATTCTCAATAATTGCTTTGAACATTTCAAATATTAAGAATCGTTCTCTACTCTTCTCTTCTATCAATCTATCTTCTATCTTCTTCTATCTATCTTCTTCTATCTTCTATCTATTCTATCTTCTTCTATCTATCTATCTTCTATCTTCTTCTTCTTCTTCTTCTTCTATCTATCTTCTTCTATCTATCTTCTATCTTCTATCTATTCTTCTTCTTTCTATCTATCTATCTTCTATCTTCTTCAATTCTATCTTATTCTTCTATTATATTCTATCTTCTATCTATTCTTCTATCTATCTATATATCTTCTTCTTCTCTTCTCTTCTATCTTCTATCTCTATCTTCTTCTTCTATCTATCTATCTATTCTATTTTTTATCTATCTTCTTCTATCTTCTTCTTCTTCTATCTTCTTCTATCTTCTTTCTATCTATCTTTCTTTTATTCTATCTATCTATCTATCTATCTTTCTTATATCTTCTTCTATGTATTCTATCTATCTATCTATTCTATCTATCTTCTATCTTCTATCTATCTTCTTCTATTCTTCTTCTATCTTTCTTCTATCTTCTATCTATCTTCAATATAAATAAAATGAACTAATTTTTCCCGTGTGACTTTGACCTTAATAGGATTTAGAATCAGGACATTTTATGCAGATGTACTATGCACAAACTGCATCACCATATCTGAGGTGAGTTATAGGCATATTAGCTATCCACTAACTCGCAGATCGGAGCTTCCTATATTATATCTGGTGAGAGTTCACTGCCAAAACCGGTTACGATCAATGGAAGTAGTAAAATCATCTCTCTCTAAAATATTCATACTTCCACCGCCACTCATTTACACAATCCATGACCATTCACAGGAGACAAATAAGGACGAATGCCGGTTAAGGTTTTCATAAAAACTGGACTGCAATTTAGGTGAAACGCACAACGCAAACTTTTACGTTGGTTAAAAATAAAAAAACAAACACAAACCAAAATACTTTACATTTTCTTACACTGCATTAAAACTTATGATACTTAAATTCCGTTTTATTTCGCATTCTTCGCCAATTACAACATCGTTTTCTTTGCTTTTTGGGGGGCGGGTCCATGTATCTTCCCTCTGTTTTTCGTTTCTTTTCTTTTTCAAGTTTTTCATTAGAGGCGGCACTAGAAACCCATTTTTTTCGTTCTTCTTCCTTTTTTTTTTCCTTCTTTTTGGGGTTGGAAACGTCCGTCTCACGTTCGTATATAATAACATATTTGCTGGGCAGATTTCTGAGTGCTAAAACAGCGTGGATGGGGATTCTTCCATTACACCAGCTCGAGCCACAGCAACGCATGCCAGGGTACAGCTCGTATTATATATACTATTTACTATGTCACACTAATTAGAACAGTAAGTATGCGATTATATCTTTGCACACACTCACACATATACTCACACAAATAAATATATATATATATAGAGAGAGAGAGAGAGAGAGAGAGAGAGAAAGAAAGAAAGAAAGAAAGAAACAGAGATAGATAGATAGATAGATAGATAGATAGATAGATAGATACTAGCATGCTTCCCTACGTTGACGGTCGTAAAATACGGACAAATATTATATTTTAATTCATACATAAATGCATGCGAGTATTATGTTTTTTCTTCTTGTACTTAAAGTACTCGTAAGTAAGTTATTGTAAGTAAAAAGTACTCGAGCTGAGATCGAAACCAAAACCTAAAGAAAGAGAGTGAGTCCAGTACGATAACCATTAGGCCAGCTTGACACAAAGGTTAAAATGTGTTTTCATCCCTACTTATTCGTAGCATAATGAATTTGGCATGTTAACAATTCACACATGCGCATTCGTGAAGCTATTAGAAAACAGATCAAAATCGTATGACCCCCACGTAAGATTTTTTTCAACAGTTAACAGTTTTTATTTCCGGATGAAAACCGATTATAAAGTTTTCCACATGACTGAATACTCTATTACCAAATTTCAAGTCTGTAGATCAAAATTTATTGAGTATATAGGTTGAGAATTATCCTGATTAAGTTTTATTAGCGCTCCCGATCTGGAGTCGACCGAGAGTATTTTTAATTATTTAATTTTTTTTTTATTGAACCAAAAGTTGAAAGCTAAATCATAGATTTACTTTTTAACGTTTTCATTTAAGAATCGTGATCTTCAGTGCCGATGTATTAAGGCTCATTCGTCTGCCGAGTTCTCATATTCTACAAATACATAGAATGTCATATGAAAGAAGTAACTTTCCAAACTTAAATATCTGGGATTGCGCAAGAGTTATTTTTGCGGTAGAATCGTACTGTCATATGTGTGTATTTGCTTGCGTGTATGTGTGTATATGTGTTTGTGTGTGTATTTGTGTGTGTATTTGTGTATGTGGATGTGTTTGTGTGTTTCTGTGTTTCTGTGTTTGTGTGTGTGTTTATGTGTGTATGTGTGTGTGTGCTGTTCTTTCACCACAAACATTAAGCATATGCATAATAGAATGTTCAACATTATTTACTTTTCTCAATACATTTACACAGACATTTCCGCTTTTGAAATCTATTGGATGCTATGATCCGTGGTATAAAACGCGTCACAGACAAAATTAAAATTCAACCTTGACGAACACACTTCTCCAAAATCTCTTTGATGATTTTCACCCAGGTCTGGCCTTGACGAAAACACATACATTTTCTTCTCTACATACATAAAAACACGTATGCATCATTTGTAAATTCTCATGAATACATTTTCAATGTACGAAATTTTATAGCTGTTGAATAAATATATCTGAATTCAGAATTCAAAACTCGAGTTACTTGCAGACGAGGAGAGTACTCTGCCATCTGAGCCACCACGCCACATACCAAAGAGTCTGTTGAATAACTTAGAATAAGCAAACCGCGCCGAATGTATATACTCTTCTCGGTAAAGCGTGTAGTCATCCAACTACTAAGGAATTTGGCCGATGTTTCATAATTCATGATTTATGTGGGCTACGGCTTGTATGATTGCGGAAATTATTATATACTAGCAGGACCCGTTTCTAGGTGTGTCCTGAGGAAATATAAAAGAATGCTAATTGCTATTTTTTATCATTGCTTATTTTATTGTTTAAAAATTCATCCAACTACGGACAATATCTCACAAGTAAAATTTTATGATTTCTGTGAACTGCGGCACTGAGTGATTGTGAAAATTATATATATATATATATACATACATATATATATATATATATATATATATAATTTTTTTAATTTATATATTTTTTATAAGTAGATAAGAATGTAAATTTATAAATAAAGTACTAAAGGATAAGTATAATGGATTGATCCAAAGCATATAAATACAACACTTGCAAATAAAAATCATATCCACTTTTAATTTGGAGACAGGGACGAATCTTACAGGTAGGGAAGACATTTTTTATAGCATGAATAGGTTAGCCAAACTGATCTTGAGCAGGAAACTAGATCCAATATCTGGAATATTTTTTGTTCTTGTGGTTAAGGGAGGTGGTGTTTGATCAACACTGCTGGGAGCCATGATTTGTTTTTAAAGCCCAGAAACAATGTTTCGTAGTAGACAACTGATGATCTCTTAAATAACATTGGGACTACTGAGAATTCGAGAAAGCAAGTCGATGCAGCGATTGCAGATAATTAAATGACTTAGTGTATTGACTTAATAGTTTTCCGACGAATATTATAAAAAATAAAAATATGCATATAAATAAATAAGTTTTAATATAGTTTTAAAGGTTAAAAAACCTCCAAGACTATATATATATATATATATATATATATATATATATATATATATATATATATATATATATATATATATAATTTACAGTTTTTATATTAAATTTTCATCCAGAAAAAATATAATTTTCAAAATAAAAATGTATTGTTTGTACAAAGAATACAATATTTATATTAATTTCCTTAATCCATGGATTTTCGATGTAGGCTCATCTCCTCAGAAAAAAAATCATTAGCAAAATATTAAATCTTATTTGATATAATTTTGCTATTCAGCACATACATAGAAAATATATTTTAAAGATTACATCTCTTTAAGCGACACAGAGAAAGAAAATAAGGGTTGAAACAAAAAAGGGAGATGAGGTTTGGGTATTCAAGTAGAATATTAATCCTTGATAGAATAGGATGGTATTATTAGGTTTCAGATTGAGCAACTTTATTTGGCTGTGATTGTCTTATATAAAAAAAAATCTCCCAAAAGTATTCTGTGAGACTTGAAACCACAAGATTCATTAATCTGTGATATAATTCATCTTATTATTCTGATATATACATTTATTCATAAATATATATACATGTATATATACATATATATATATACATATGCATATATATACTCATATATACACATATATACATATATATCATCTTATATTAAAAATTTAATTTATACATATGCTAAAAAGGATAATTTATACATATGCTAAAAAGATAACTTCTATTTCTCTTTTCCTCTCCTCAATTTATCACTTCAAAAATCCCTCTTATTTCTTCGCCCAGCCCAGTCCTATCTTTGAATATAAACTGACACAACTTGCGTCGGCATAAGGAAAATAACTTTGTGAAAAAAGTAATTATTTCCCTTTAGTTGGTAACTGGAAAACAAACTACATAATAACTAAAAGATGTGTGTACGTCTTCACAACATTAAATGATAAATGACGCTTTGATCCCCCAAATAATGATTTTTTTTATTTTAGATATTATATATTCGGGGTTACACCGAATTAAAAATAAAATGCCAACTGTGTGCTTGTTTGTTGTGTATTTTTCAAGTTTTAGTTGGACATAAAAAAACAAACATATAGTTTTTATTCATGTTACTGTCATTAAACTCGTGAAACGCTGTTGTACCTTGTTTTAATTTAGACATGATCCCCGTATGTACTCACTCGTATTAATGCAAACAGTATAGCAAACGGTTCAGCAATCACGGATATAGTTTTGACAAATCCAGAGAGACATTTTCAGTGACTCGAAATCCAAACGATGTTTATGCCTGATGTAACTCTAGTTTGCTTCATCGGTCATGTCATCAGTGATTAATCGGATTCTCGATATGATCGAATTTACAATTGATCACCAAATACAAATGTGAACACAACTTAAAAATAAACAAAACCTCGTTTCAAAAAAAAACAATTTGATAGATATGTTGATATTAGCTAAGAAAGCCATTTATATGAATATCGACAGGATTGTCGTGTTTTGCAAATTGTAAAACATGATATAACGCAAACAGTATTATTTGAGTTATTAGTTGGATTACTTTTCTCACTTTGAATCTTATCCTTGTAATATTTCGGCCGATGTAACCTCTTTCTTCGGGTGTATCTTGTTGAACTCTAGAATTTTTCTCGGGAATCTTACAGTCGAACTTTAGGATTTAGGGATCTCAACAATGAAAGAGTGAGATTTTGTTGCTAAGCAGGTTTGTCGAGAATATGTACGTCGAAGGGGCACAAGTGAAACGAGTTCATCAGAGCACATTCCATTACTTAATATTTCTTGTTATTCGAATTGGGGGGGGGCAAATATTGTAGCCTAGTAAACGATGCTTTTGGTTAGGCATTTATTTTGTAGGGCTCTTATTCAATATTTTATTATTATCTGCTTTAATTATCAGTAGCTATAGGACAGTTTTACTTTGTTTTATTAAAGTTTTGGTGTTAGAGTTTTTTTTTGTTTTGTTTTTTACACAGTGATCACCACTTATCAAGGCCCGGAAGCCACTCAGGGATAAGGGTTATTGCAAGTACATTAAGTTAGTGAGGAGATTTGCTGAAGTGTTTACTTAAGGGGGCGGTTCATTAGGAATTTGTTAACATTGGACTTGAACACATCCAAGTTGTAGTCCGGAGGGAAGCAGGCAGACGAAACAGAGTTCCACAGGCGTGCAGTTCTAAGAAAGAAGCTTTGTTCATGGAATCCGCGTTTTGATTTAGGCACAGATATAGAGTGGGGGAAATTTTTCACAGTGGATTCAGCTAGACGGGTGTTTTTCGTGAAAGATTGGCGAGGGGGGATCAGAGATTGCAGTTCAGACGAGCATCTGCCATGGAAATAACGATAAAACAAGGACAGGCTCGCAACGTCTCTTCTGTGGGAGAGAGGTTGCAGGGTAGAGAAAAGGGCATCCCCTACTAAGCCACGAAGTCTATTTTGTACTCTGTCAAGGCAGGATAGGCTGTTTTTAGCAGCTCCTGCCCAGCTATGGCAACAGTATTCCATCCTTGGACGTACTTGGCTTTTATATAGATAGAGAATTGCATCAGTAGTGAGATATCTTCTGGAGCGGTAGAAGGATCCCACCATCTTTCCAGCGACCTTGGCAACAGACTTGATGTACGTGTTCCATTTCAGATCAGGAGTAAAGGTCAAACCCAGAAGCTTGTCAAAACACGGAGCCTCACCCAGACGAGAGCCATCCATCACAATTGATGCCAGCCGGGGATCAGAGCGTTGATGATGTAAGGATAGGAGTTTGGTTTTGGATGCATTAAAGGTAACCAGCCACATCTTCCCCCACTGAACCACGCGCTCGAGATCAGAGGAGAGAGAATCAGAGAGAACTTTGTCATTTACAGCCTTTGATGTGTTGCCGTAGATGGTTGTGTCATCAGCATAGATGTCAACGAATGATTTAAGTATGTGTTTAGGGAGGTCATTGATGTAGATCAGGAAGAGAGTTGGGCCCCGGATTGACCCCTGGGGGACTCCAGCATTTATATTGCAGGCCTCCGATTTTTGTCCATCGACCACTACTCTTATGAGCCTATCGGAGAGAAATGATTTAATGATTGAAAAAACATTTCCCGTTATACCGTAGCTGGAAATCTTGTGAAGTAGACCCTTATGCCATACCTTGTCAAAGGCCTTTGATATGTCAAGAGCAATTGCCCTAGAAAGGAAGCCTTTGTCAAGAGATTCACTTATCCTGTGGGATATAACCGTCAGCACATCTGCGGTAGATCTTGCAGACCGGAAACCATATTGTGTGTCACTAAGTAGGTTATTCCTGCTGAGGTGGTTGACTATTTCTCTATTTAATATGGATTCCAGCAACTTACTCATAACACACAGGAGACTTATAGGTCTGTATTGAGAGGGAGATGATATCACCTGAATTCTTAAATATAGGGCAAACTGAAGAGGTCTTCCAGGGAGTCGGAAAACACTTCTCCTTAAGGCAGCGCTTAAATAGTTTCGTGAGTATGGGAGCAAGTTCTGGTTGAAGCTTTTTTAACACTATAATTGGGATGCCATCAGGACCAGTTGCTTTACTGGAATCTAGGTTCTTTATTAGTTTGGCGACCTCCTGCACGGATATTTGTATGTTACCTAGCTTGTTCTGTGTTATAGGAGGAAATATTGTTGCGGGGAAGCGTTTTTCGGTGAGATTTAGGAAATTTTTGTCCAGTTTGATCTTTAATATTTAGTTATAGAACGACGTATACCAAATTATATTTCGTTTTTATCTGTCTTTAGTCTTATTACAATTGGTGTCCTGTTGTTTATATTTGATTTATCCACTATTTTTAGTGTTGTGTTTTTTATGTTGCTTGATTTCTTAAATACATTTTCGTCGCTAAGTCTACCCTCCATATAGTAAGGAATCTGCTTTATGATTGGTGGGGGATGAAAATAGCAATAGGGATCCGTATTGGGATACACCTTTAGCAAATTTGATATGTCTAACCTGAGAATAAGATATTTAGTACTATTAAAAACCCGTCTATTTACATTAGGTACGTCGACGATAATTGTATTCTTGCTGACAATAATAACGAAATAGAGAAACTAAAGGATCATTTTCAGACAAACTCTGTATTAGCTTTCACTTATGAATTAAATTCAAACAATATTATTCCAATCCTTGACGTTCTCATAGACTCCAGCAGATGAATTCATTACTTCTCCATATAAAAAACTACTCCAACCAATTCCTGTATTTTATACTTCAAAAAATATCCCTACCGATACAAGAGCGCAATTATTAAAAAAAACTTATTAATCGAGCAAAATTAATCTCCTCAAAAAAAGATATTCTACTGCGAATTAAAGAATATAAAACAGGTCTTGACTAATAATCAATCCCACATTTATTAGTAGATAAATAAATTAAATTAACAAATAAAAACCAAGACCAAACTAATAATAACCAAGTTAACAATCCCCACCCCATCAATATATTCTCTCGCAACCAGCTACTCCACAACATTAAATCAGATGAAAAGGTACTAAGAAATATAAAACATTGATATATATCTCCAATCAATAATAATAATAAGATCAGATTTATCATCTACTACAAGAAATTAACAACTGCAAAGCTTATAATTAGAAACAACAATTTTCGGACAATAAAATCAGTCGATGAAACCAATGTGGTCTACCAATTCAAATGCCCCTTGGGAGAATGCATCTCCAACACCAATAGCTACATTGGACACACGAATAATACATTGTCCAAACGATTGATCCTACACCTTTTCGATACAAGCTCGATTTGCCAACATTTAAAACGAAATGGTTGCCCACATTCCCAATTTAGAAAAAGCCTAGTTGAAAACACAAAAATCATCTATATGGATTAAAACGCTAAAAGATTAAAAATACTGGAAGCAAAGAACTAAACAGCCAAAAATTAACAATGTAAATT
This sequence comes from Euprymna scolopes, assembly GCF_053919585.1. NCBI lineage: Eukaryota > Metazoa > Mollusca > Cephalopoda > Sepiida > Sepiolidae > Euprymna > Euprymna scolopes. The sequence goes on along the minus strand of NC_136489.1, from coordinate 48,718,034 downwards.
TCGGAAATAGTAATAACATTTTAAAGTATCTGGGTACGTAACCATCCAATGTGTGTGCGTGTGTGTGTGTGTGTGTGTGTGTGTGTGTGTGTGTGTGTGTGTGTGTGTGTGTGTGTGTGCGTGTGTGTGTGTGTGTGTGTGTGTGTGTGTGCGTGCGTAAATAGTGTGTGCATATATAGTTACATATGTATAACTATATATATGTTGTAAGTAAAGTTGTGAATTATTTATAAAACATTGTAAATTCTATAGCATTTTGTAAATCACACCTTTAAAACATTGTACATTTATTTTAATCACGTTCTTAATTCGTTAAAAACGTATATTTTTTTACACGCGAGACGTTTCACAAGTTAAAGAAATTTAAACATAATTTTAACTGAAGCATACAGAAGCATCCAGATTTAAACAGAGCAGTAATCAAAAATTGCCTGATGACGACTGATGAAATTCAGTGAAAAGTACTTGCAAAAAACAACCAAAGGAAAAATCAGATAGACGAACACAACTATGGAATTTTTTTGCACAGATTCGATCAAGAAATAAGTATGACAATTCGAAAAATTGAAAAATTACAAAAAAAGCTCATTAAGCAAAAACACTCCGTACTATTCATCAATACTGGTCTGAATATATATATATATATATATATATATATATATATATATATATATATATATATACATGCATATATTTACATATATATGCACACATATATATACATGCATACATATATATACATACATATACATCTATATGTACATATATATAAATACATATACATACATACATGCACAAATACATATATATACATATATATATATATATTCATACATATATATACATACATATATATATATACATATAAATACATGCATATATATATATACTTGCATATATATATACATACATATATATATACATACTTATATACATATACATATATATACATACATATATATATACATACATATATACATACATACATATATACATATATATATGGTGATTGCAACGTCTTGTCAGACGAGTGCCACTCCCTCAGACATTTAAAATCCATGAGCCCAAATGTCTGAGGGAGTATCTATACAAATATGATGTTACAGAGTCTTAGCTTTGTACGACAGCTAAGTCTCTCTCTTTATTCAAAATGCTGAGATCCAGCAACAAGCAAGAGCAAGATAGCCAGTAACAAATTAAACTACAGACCAGCTTAATGCGGGTACTGGTCTTCCGCTTTATGGTTTTTTAAATCAGAGATTTGCTTCTCCTAAAAAGGTTGCCTTCACCGCGGCTTACGGGAACCCTCTCCACCCCAATACACATATACACACACACAAATATACACGGTGCTAGCTGGCCGTTGATCCAGAAAAAGAGTTCATTCGCCCTTTGGATATACATATATATATACACACATACATATATACATACATATATACATATACATATATATACATACATATATATGATGATTGCAACGTCTTGTCAGACGAGTGCCACTCCCTCAGACATTTAAAATCCATGAGCCCAAATGTCTGAGGGAGTATCTATACAAATATGATGTTACAGAGTCTTAGTTTTGTACGACAGCTAAGTCTCTCTCTCTCGGTCCAAAATGCTGAGATCCAGCAACAAGCAAGAGCAAGATCGCCAGCAACAAATTAAACTGCAGACCAGCTAAATGCGGGTACTGTTCTTCCGCTTTATGGTTTTGTAAATCAGAGATTTGCTTCTCCTAGAAAGGTTGCCTTCACCACGGCTTACGGGAGCCCTCTCTACCCCAATACACATATACACACACACAAATATACATGGTGCTAGTTGGCCGTTGACCCAGAAAAAGAGTTCATTCGCCCATACATATATATACATACATATATACATGATGATTGCAACATCTTGTCAGACGAGTGACACTCCCTCAGACACTTAAAGTCCATAAGCCCAAATGCCTGAGGGAGTATCTATACACAGATGATGTTACAGAGTCTTAGCTTTGTACGACAGCTAAGTCTCTCTCTCGGTTCAAAATGTTGAGATCCAGCAACAAGCAAGAGCAAGATAGCCAGCAACAACTCAAACTGCAGACCAGCTTAATGCGGATACTGGTCTCCTGCTTTATGGTTTTTTAAATCAGAGATTTGCTTCTCCTAGAAAGGTTGCCTTCTCTACGGCTTACGGGAGCCCTCTCCACCCCAACACATATATACATACACACAAATATACACGGTGCTAGTTGGCCGTTGACCCCGAAAAACATACATACATATATACATACATATATATATGCATACATATATATATACATATATATATACATATATATATATACCTTATATATATATATATATATATATATATATATATATATATATATAATGAAAATATCAAAAAATTCGAGTAAAGATTTAATGAATTGTTGATAAGAATTAGTGAATTTTCGAATGATGTGATTCGAGCTAATAGTCCACATGTTGACATGATGTCGACTAAAACACTTTTTCTTACTATTCTTTGACCAACTGTAAAATTTGTTTCGTTGCAAACTAGAATCTGCCGCTTCATGTGAAGCTAACACCAACTGGAACACGTTAAACCTCGTTTCCAATCTTTGGTTAATTTTGTTAATGTTCTCACATGCTTGGACGATTTACTAGCATTTTAAGTTCCGGATATTAACGCATCAATTTGTGGATTATTAATATAAAAGTATGCCTCAGGGAATCGCTTTAATCTTTTACGTTTCAAAGTTATTCTGTATGAGCGAACAAACGGCATGTTTTTTAATATAGACGTATTTCAATCAGTTCACTTTTCATTCTGTGCCTAAAGCCCATGCGGATCTGATAAAGTTAGGTTAGACCACGCCTGACTTTCCGCATGACTTCCTATTTCGGTTATGACTCCGTATCTTTTCATTCACGTAATTTTGTTTTAGTTTGTTTTTTTGTTTTTTTATCACCATATTCCGGGAGAGGAAAAAAATCAACAATTTTTACATGTTTCATTTTCATATATTTTTTACATTATTTTGTCTCATAAGTTTTAATAATATTCTGTTTGAATTTTATTTGATATATAAATAAATATCGTATTATTCAACAGAAAACACTAACTTCGTAATATGTACTCGGCCTATCACGTTTTGTTAACCAATCACATTTTTATATTTGTGTACGAACAGACAATCTCCGAAACTATCATAACTTTATTATAGTATTCATAAACAATGAAGAGTTCCACCTCCTTCGGTTCAATTCAAACTCCGGTGTATACCTGTCTAAGCCACCGCTATCTTCGTGGGCTGATACGCCATCCTCGCGGCCATAGTGGAGACAGCAAATCGATGTCCTTCATCGCCTTTGTTAGCCTGACCACACAAAGCTCAGACATTGTGATTTTTTAGTAATGAAGTATGTTTCGCCGCTTTCCGGTGATGCTTTCACTGAACAAGAATATTTGTATACAGAAATTTAAAAAATATACATTAAATCAACAAAGTTCACACAATGTCAAGAATTCAAAATGTGTGATATATTTAGTAAACGGCTATCGTCTGGTTGTTCCTATTTTCGTATTGATTCAAGTTCGTACCAATCTGATGTAATGATTCTAAATATTTTAGATTGGAATCGATAATATTTTACTTACAGTAAATGTTGTGCAAATAACACTCAAGATTCGAGATAAGCAGAGAGCACAGTGGTCCGAACACTTCAAATGATACATATTATCAATTCTCATCTCATTAATTCATACGTAGACAAAAGTCTATTTGGATCAAATGTGATTAGATTGCAGAATCGATTGTGAAATTTATTAACAATTCCATTTGTGGAATTGGTGGGGGTCAAAACGTATATTAAAAGTATCATCCTTTTTTAGAACACTCATTACATATTAGGGGCCCAAAGTTAATAGGGGTTAAGTCAGCTAGTGTGGATTTTGACAAGGATAACACTTGGTGCATATCGATGCTTCCGTTCAATCTCGAAAGACTGCGCATGTAATTATGTGGCAGGAGTTGCCCAATTCCCAACCATACCTTTCCTCATCGACACTGTTTGAGGCCAGTAGCAAGGACGAGTCCAGGATGACTGGAAACAATGCCGAGATAAGCAGAGAGCACATACAGCACCTGGAAGTTCGAAATGGTCACCCATTTCTTTTATCTTTACATCATTAACGCTCTGATCCTCATCTGGCATTAATTGAAATGGATGGCTCTCGTCTTGGGGAGGCTCCATGTTTTGACAAGCTTCTGGAATTGACCTTTACTTCTGATCTGAAATGGAACACGTACATCAGATCTGTTGCAAAGGTCGCTGGAAAAATGGTGGGATCCTTCTACCGCTCCAGTAGATATCTCATTGCTGATGCAATTCTCTATCTATATAAAAGCCAAGTACGTCCAAGGATGGATTACTGCTGTCATATCTGGGCCGGAGCTGCTAAAAACAGTCTATCCTGCCTTGACAGAGTACAAAATAGACTTCGTAGCCTAGTGGGGAATGCCTTTTCTCTTCCCTGCAACCTCTCTCCCACAGAAGAGATGTTGCGAGCCTGTCTTTGTTTTATCGTTATTTCCATGGGAAGTGCTCGTCTGAGTTCCAATCTCTGCCCCCCCCTCGCCAATCTTTCACGAAAACCACCCGTCTAGCCGAAACCACTGTCAGTAATTTTTCCCACTCTTTATCTGTGCCTAAATCAAAACGTAGATTCCATGAACAAAGGTTCTTTCTTAAAAGTGCACGCCTGTGGAACTCTGTTCCAGTTGCCTGTTTCCCACCTGACTACAACTTGGATGTCTTCAAGTCCAACATAAACAAGTCCTGGTGAACCGCTCCCTTAATTAAGACACTTTATCAGATCTCCATTACTAACGATTACTACGATTTGTCCCATTGATTACTGTACACGCAATAACCCTTATCCCCGAGTGGCCTCCGGGCCTTGATAAGTGGTGATTTCCACGTAAAAAAAAAAATAGTACTGACCAGGTTCAACGTTGCTTCACTTCGGTGATCCAGCGGGAATTGGTGTGTCAACGTGATTATGCCATACATATGGTCATAACCTAAATCTGTAAAGCAGAATAATTCCCAGAGATTGGTGACGTAAAGTTGAGGTGCGGGAAGGCAACAGGACAAATTGTAGAGCAAACAGAGATATGAGGAGATGACGAATGACGTCACTTTTTTTTCGATCCAAATGTTTTGAAATCAGTTGGTCTGTGAAAGCCAATCGTGAATGCGAGTTTGTCATGTGTTGTGCGAGGCAGCTAGTCAATAATGTTGAAAACTTTGTAATGGAAGTGCAAAATGTTACCTTCTGTCCGTGTGTATCACTAATTTCCGTTAAGAAATTAAATAAAGAACTGCAATTCTACGTGGAAAACTATCTTTAAAGTGTATTGCTATGACGATCGTAAAATACGCTTGAATATGATATCATAATTCATGCAGATTCCGTATTTATTATTATTGAGCCTATTATTGATCTATTGGTTATTATATTGTACCCTAATATATAGTAGTGAAGTCAAAAGTTTAAAAATATATATAACTTGTGTGTCATCAGCTAGAATCGAAATCAAAACATATAACTCTCGAGCCTTATGTTTTACGATTTATACTATGTCCTTAAGCACATTAGACATTTAGAAATAAGGTTCTAAAAGGTATACATGTATATTTGCGCATGCGAAGAAGAGCACTTTAAGTCGACTTATGCCTGCCAAGCTTTGTTTTTTTTTTCAATTTTGACCCTTAGCAGCTACTTTTACCGGCTAAGAACCAAATTGTGTTTGTTCAACAGGCCCAAACCCCCTTTATATCAAATTTCAAGTCTGTAGACGAAAAATTGAGAGAGGGATTTGGTAGAGACCGCTTCTTACACAGACAGCAAAGGTCGCTTATATATATATATATATATATATATATATATATATATATATATATATATATATATATATATATATATATAGTCACAAAACTATATATTGGTGGATATAGATTGGTTCATTTATTGAATAATGGAATACAAGCAAAATTTGGGGGATAGAATGGACTCTTTATGCCAAGGCATTTCGAGGTTAATGCTTCTCATCAGAAGAGTAGAGAAGGTGCTAGGTAACATGCTGGAGATGCGGCGTCTAGCGTAGGGTTCATTAGGAGCGAAATAGACTAAGTGGAATGATAGAATGTTGAGGGAAGCTTTATTGAATTCTAAATAAAGGAGAAGCTTGTTATATATAGTATGATGTAAAAAGTGTACATGGCCTTTAACATAGTGTTAAGTTTATTTTTAAATTTAAGGGGTATATGTTTTAGGGATAAATTGGGGGGTATACTGTGGCTGCGTGATAATTCTATTTTAACGGTTTGTGGGGTGTCTATTATCTATGGAGTGGTATTTTTGACAGGTGTAACCTATACGGCAAATAGCAACTATAAAATCGCGTATAATTTTTTGGGGGGTGAGGTGTAGTTGCAAGGTTATAATATTGATTTTCAGAGCTATATGTTAGGTATATGCGGCACTATTTATAAGTTTCTTCTGTTATGATATAGGGAGTGTGGTATAAGGAGCCGGTAGGAGGATAGGATGGCAGTGTCTATGGGTGCGTTTGACTTGATGAAAGTGGTTTAAGGATACATATAATTGGCGTGGTGAAAGAGTAAGGAGAAATTTACTGCTTATAAAAGTGGTAATAATACCAATAATAATAATAATAATAATAATAATAATAATAATAATAATAATAATACCAATAATAATAATAGGGTAATTATAATAAGGACAATAATGATAATAATGATAATTACAATAATAGTAATAATAATAATATTACCAATAGCTATGATAAAAGTAATACCAATGGTAATGGTAATAACAATGAAAATGATGATAATAGTCATGGTTATGATAGCAATGACGGGGATAATAATAATAATAATAATAATAATAATAATAATAATAATAATAATAATAATAATAATAATAATAATAGCGATGAAAATAAAACAACGATAATAATAATAATAATAATAATAATAATAATAACAATACTACTACCACTACTACTACCACCACTACTACTACTACTAATAATAATAATAATAATAATAATAATAATAATAATGATTACTAGGGGTAAATAAAAGCAAGGGTTACAGACAACTGGGGGTCAAAATAACATGAAATAGGGATAAGAGGTGAAAAAATGAAAGGAATATATATATATATATATATATATATATATATATATATATATATATATATATATATATATATATATATATATATATACACAAAAGAAATTAAAAAAAATAAAAGATAAAGGTTTTATGAAAATGAGGAAGATTTGGATAACCAATGTGCAAGTGCAGGATAAAGTGTTGCAAGGGAGTTAGGGTAATGCAAGTGTATACTTATATACACGCATGTCCCCATTCACATGCATTCATGTTAATTGTTAGTTTGCTATTTTGATCGTCCGTTTGTATTATTCCGTTAGTATGTTAGTCACTTATCTATTAGTCCGTTTTTAAGTTAATCCATTATCCATTAGTCCGTTAATCATTATCTATAAGTTCGTTAGTTTGTTCTCCCGTTAATCGTTTGTCTGTTAGTCCGTTATCCATCATATCCGAGGAGTCACGGGTCTTCTACTAGACAAATAATAATCCTGGCGTCGAATAAGAATAATAAAAATAGACAAATGAATGCATGAAAAGTTGAGATAATAAAAATACACACACGTTTCGAAACTTGTGTCCGTTAGGGAAATGAAGAGGTTCAATTCTTTAAGTAAAAATACTGTTGCAGTGCGTGACGCTTATTATAATCGATTTGAGAGCGTTCGTTTTGTTATCAAAATAAACGGCTGATAATATAAAACGGAGAATGTAACTTTTTTTTTTTTTTACAAAGGCATCACCACATTATCAAGGCCCAGAGGCCACTCAAGGATAAGGGTTAAAGAGTGTACAGTAGAAATTGGTCAATATAGTAATCATTAGTAATGAAAATTTGGTAAATTTAATAACTTATATGGAACGGATCATCAAGAACTTATTTACTTTAGACTTGAACACAACCATATTGTAGTCAGCCGGAAAGCAGGAAAACGGAAGACAATTCCACAGGCGTGCAGTTCTAAGAAAAAAAGCTTTGTTCATGGAATCTACATTTAGGTTTAGGCACAGATAAAGAGTGGGGGAAATTATTGATAGTGTTTACAGCTAGACGAGTGTTTCTTGTGAAAGTTTGGCGAGGGGGGACCATAGATTGAAGCTCAGTTGAACACTTTCCATGAAAATAACGATACATCAGAGACAAACTCGCAACATCTCTTCTGTGAGATAGAGGTTGCAAGGAGGAGAAAAGGACATCTCCTACGAGGCTACGAAGTCTATTTTGAACTCTATCAAGGCAGGACAAGTCCTTTCTAGCAGCTCCTGCCCAGATGTGGCAACAGTATTCCATCCTTGGACGTACCTGGCTCTTATATAGATAGAGAATAGCATCAGCAGTGAGATATCTACTGGATCGATAGAAAGATCCCACCATTTTTCCAGCGGCCTTGGCAACAGATTTGATATATGTGTTCCATTTAAGATCAGGAGTAATGGTCAAGCCCAGAAGCTTGTCAAAACTTGAGGCCTCCTGAAGACGAGAGCCATTCATTTCAATTGATGACAAATGTGGATTAGAATGTTGATGATGTAAAGAGAGAAGCTTGGTTTTAGATGGATTAAAAGTAACCAGCCACTCCTTTCCCCATTGTACTACGTGCTCAAAATCAGAAGAGAGAGAATTGGAGAGAACTTGGTCGTTTACTGTCTTAGATGTGGTACCATAAATGGTAGTGTCGTCAGCATAAATGTCTACAAATGATGTAAGGATATTATTTGGAAGATCATTAATGTAGATCAGGAAAAGAGTTGGGCCCAGGATGGATCCCTGAGGGACACCGGCATTAATACTGTGAGCTTCTGATTTTTGCCCCTCAACTACTACTCTTATGAACCTATCAGAAAGAAATGATTTAATAATTGAGAAGACTTTTCCAGCTATACCATAGCTAGCGATCTTATGAAGTAAACCTTTATGCCATACCCTATCAAAGGCTTTAGATATGTCAAGAGCAATTGCCCTAGAAAGATTGCCACCGTCGAGAGATTTGCTAATCCTATGCGATATAACTGTAAGCACATCTGCTGTAGATCTAGCAGAACGGAAACCATATTGAGTGTCACTAAGAAGGTTATTTTTGTTGAGATGTTTGATTACTTCTGTATTTAACACAGATTCTAGCAACTTACTCATGACGCACAGGAGACTTATTGGCCTGTACTGAGAGGGGGATGAGCGATCACCTGAATTCTTAAATACAGGGCATACTGATGAGATTTTCCAGGGAGATGGGAAACTATTCTCCTTAAGACAACGTTTAAACAGTTTTGTAAGTATGGGCGCTAGTTCAGGTTGAAGTTTTTTGAGTACTATAATTGGAATACCGTCAGGACCAGTTGCTTTACTCGAATCAAGGTTTTTGATTAGCTTGGCAACATCACGTACAGATATACGTATATCACATAGCGTGTTTTCTGATACAGGAGGAAATATTGGGGGTTGGCGGTCTTGGTCGCAAAGGGTAGAATTAGCTGCAAAGTTCTTGACAAAGAGTGTGGCTTTGTCTGATGCTGACGAGATTACCTCAGGTCCATTGATAATAGTTGGGATGGAGCACACGCTTCTGTTCAGGATTCTGTTTGCTATTTGCCAAAACTGGTGGGAACCAAGCCGCTGCTCAGCTACTTTGGACTTAACAGATTGAGCATACAACTCTCTTGCGTTCCTTATTACTTTCTTACAATGGTTGCTGGCAGTCCTGAAAACGGCTTTAGTTTCCATACATCTATTACGTTTGAAGCAGTGGAAAAAGTGATTTCTGTGTGCAATGGCAGCAGCACATTCTGGAGAGAACCATGGCTGGCTGATAGGTTTTTGCTGAAACTTTTAGAGGGTATGAAATGGTCAATACCTACAATTAACCATTCAGTTAGGTCTAATACTATAGAGGACACATCCTTTTTAAACATGGAATGCAGAGGTAGATCAGATATAAATGTACGGAAGCTATCCCAGTCAGCCTTAGTGTATCGATATACTGTACGATGAAGAGGTACGTCTGGGGACTTATTACATTTCATTTTTATCTTAATTGATACAACAGAGTGGTCGGAAGATGCGTGCTCTGTAAGGCAACATATAAACCTTTGTAATAAATGATTGTACTGTGCAAATTTCCAATATCTCCGAATATTTACGGATTATTTTTTTTTTTTTTGTAGTCATATCTTTTATTATGCTAAAAGTGTGAATTTGTTTATCGCCGCCTCAAATTTTAACTTCATGACGTCATTTCTAGCAAACTTTTCAAACTTAACGACTTTTAGAATCACTGAATTATGGAATGCTGTATGTTTTGGTTTCGATTATAGCTGATAGCATTAAAGTCATTTTTTTTTTTAATTTTTAAATTCACAACTATATATTGGGTACAATAAAATAATCAATGGAGTATTGGCTCTGCAATAATAAACGCGAAATCTGCATAAATTAAAATATCATATTAAAGCGTATTTTACGACTGAGTTTTAGCGGGGGGGCACTACTATATATTGGATACAACATAATAATTAGGGCTAGGATAACAGAACATTATTTATATTGCTTTGAGTCTCGAGTGTGTATTCGTTGATATCTTATATGCTTTTATATAGAGTGATGTCGTTCTCGGTTAATTATTTATGTGTAACTATGTCGGATATATACTCGAAAGTCAAAACACTGATAATAATATTCTGTTGTTATGGCCATAAACATAATAAATAGTGAATTTGTTGCATAATATTAAATACGAAATCTGCATACATTAAAATATCATATTTAAGCATATCTTACGACCGGGCAACTTCGGGTGGCCTTCTAATATGTTTTAAACACCTTGTCTTTAAATGAATTTTTCTATGCGACTCATAGATAGTAAGCTGAGAGTTATGATGTCAGAATGGACCTGAGAGTAATAGAAATTAATGTTCTAACTTGATACTTGAACACCTAAAGTATTTTACGATAATATTAATACAGAATTTGAAGTATTAAATAAATTTTAGAAATTAGGTATTCATAATAATTAGGTTTTGATACCATTATTCATTTTTTTTTGTCCTCGGTCAGAGAAGGAGAAATTCTTCTCGACGAAAACAATTTTTATCATTGTCCTAGTCATAAGTTCCTTTTTGGGAGGAGCTGGATTTTCCCCACATTAAAAAACCGAATTTGCGTCTAATTCTGAAAATGAGAGAATAAAACAGAAAAAAAAACTGGGAAATGTGGATTTAAAAGTGTTGGAGAAGGGTGAAATGTACTTGAATGGGTGTATAATAAACACCTTGTCCAGGGATGTCCGGTGGAGGGGGAGGAACTCCGTGTCGTACCGGACCATCCTCTCTATATCAGCATAAATAGGCATGTCGTGTCCGTCGCAAAATGTCTGAGCTATCACTTTTTACAGAAAATGAGGAAAACACACACACACACACACACATGCACACACACACACACACACACACACAGACACACATACACACGATGGTTGTTCCAAAGCTAAACCTCCTAAAGGTTAAAGAGCTACGAATACATGGGTGGTACCATTGAAACGAGTGTCCGAGACGCGCTTTATCATACAATGGTTGTTCAAAAAGTAAAACCTCCTATTTTTTTAACTCAAAAGCTCGAAAAGCTATGAAAACGGGAGTAGGACCATTAAAACGAGCAACTTTTTGTGCTCCAGAATTTAATTTTTACATAGTCATCAACATTCTCAATGATTTTTTTGCCAAGAATTCAATGACGCATCTCTGCTTCTAACCGCACGTCCATGACAGAAGTTGCTTTCTTAGAGTCCCACACCGTCAATATCTGCAACAGAGAGATAAAATGTTCAGATCATGAATGCAAAACGTTCAGTAATCATAACAATGCAAATTTCAATCTCCACTAATTTAATCCGGTAAAAAAAAATAATATACGAGTACTTTTGGAACGCCCCTCATATATATTATGATTATTATAATTATCTATATATTAATAAGATAGCGTGCGTGTCATTTATTTTGTGTGTCACGCTTACATCTGAGTAATTGTCATTTAATTGTTATGGACTTCCATTTCTTGTAATAAATAATTTTACCAAGAATTCTTAATATGTTTTGGTTTCGGTTTCGATTATAGCTGAAGGAACTCAAGCTTATATATATATATATATATATATATATATATATATATATATATATATATATATATATATATATATATATATATAAACTAGCAATTCAGCTCGGCTTTGCTCGGGCCCTGTGTACTGTTCATAACTTGCCCTACGTATGAATACGCTTTATGTAAGATTTCAACTATTTAGACCCAAAATTGTCTGAGTAATTTCGTAGAGACCGCGGAGGTAAATCTTTTTATAAATTGAACACCAATTTTAACCCCGTAACATTAATTATTTTGGTCTCAAATCAGAATATAAAGTTTTACTCGTGTCCAAGTTACCTACATGTAAAATTTCAAGTCTTTAGACCCAAAATTGGCGGAGAAATTTCGTAGAATCGGCAAAGGTCAACTCTTTCAACTTTGACATTTTGGGGGCCAGATTTTCGCTCCAAAACTGATTAAAATGCTTGCCGCCTTTTTTAATAGCCGTTATGTGTTAATTTTTAATGATTAGACCCAAAATTCGGTGAGTAGTTTTCTAGACACTGCAAAGGTCAAATCTTTTGAACTTTAACCTCTCGACGGCTTAAATTTTCAACCCGAACCTATTAAAAAGCTTGTCCTATCTCTGAATACCCTTTATGTAAAATTTCAAATGTTTAGACCAGAAATTTTCTGAGTAATTTGGTAAACATTAGCCTCCTCCCGCTTTTCGCCAAAATATTTGAGTCCTTAGTTAATCAAGCCCTAGTCCAGCACCTAACAGCTGCTAAACTCCTGACTGACAAACAATATGGATTCAGGCAAGCCCGTTCAACAGCAGATATCTTAACTGTAGTTTCTGAACGTATATACCGTTCATTGGATAAAACAGGGGAGGGTAGAGCGGTGGCCCTTGATATATCTAAGGCTTTTGACAGGGTATGGCACGATGGTCTTCTAAGGAAAATTAGATCATATGGAATCACTGGAAGAATTCATAATGTAATTAAATCCTTCTTAAGTAATAGAAAAATCAAAGTTGTCCTCGACGGACATACATCCAAACAATATGACATAAATGCGGGAGTACCTCAAGGGTCTATCCTTGGACCTCTATTATTCCTGATATTCATAAACGACCTCCCTGATAATATTGTTTCGGAGATGGGTATATTTGCCGATGACACCACTCTCTATAACAGATATGAGGGGAAAACAAATGAACACATATCCAAGGAAATGGCAGAAACACTAGAGGACGACCTCCAATCCGTAGTGGAATGGGGACAAAAATGGTTGGTCACATTCAATGCTGCTAAGACTAAGCTTGTTTCCTTCAATAACTACAAGAAACCTTCTCTACCACCAATAGCAATGGCCAAGAACACATTGCCTGAAAGTACTTCTTTTAAGCTCCTCGGCCTAACGTTTACAGGGAATATGACCTGGAATAGATACATTGAGAGCATTGCCAAGGCTGCTGCAAGAATGGTTGGCTCCCTCTACCGTGCTAGAAAACTACTTACGCCTGCCAGTATCCTATACCTCTATAAGGCAACCATTCGCCCATGTATGGAGTACTGTTGTCACATCTGGGCTGGTGCATCTGCTGCTTGTCTCTCGCTCCTGGACAGGGTTCAAAAAAGAGTCGCCAACCTGATAGGTCCTGAACTGTCATCTAGGCTTCAACCTCTGTCCCATCGACGAGATGTTGCATCCCTCTGCCTGTTCTACAAATACTTTAATGGTGAATGCTCTGACAAACTGCAAACACTTGTACCTCCCCGACGTAACTACCCCCGACAAACCCGACAAGCTACTAAGTCTCATCCCTTTACAGTAGAGATCCCTAGGTGCAAGAAAGCCTTTTACTCCAATAGTTTCTTTCCCAGAACTGTGGGTCTTTGGAACTCCCTTCCGGGATTCTGCTTTCCCAACTGCAATGATATGCAGAAGTTCAAGTGTAATGTTAACAAACATCTTTCTACTTTTCTCCCTTCATAATGACCCCGCTAATTAATTCCCTAATAGTAGCCCCCTGCTTCAAAGGGACACTGTGTCTTGTTTGGGGTGAAAATTGAATAAAAAAAAAAACGTATCTATTTTAAGTATTTACTTCGACAGTGCTAAATAAGTAATAACTATGTAGTAAGTTTTGAATGTATATATATATATATATATATATATATATATATATATATATATATATATATACGAGCAAACAGTTAATAAAACACTTTGAAAAAGAGTTAAAAGCATATCTTATTTTTATTTTATTAATATTATTGGAATTTCCCCCCCCCTTTTCCCTTGTACACATTTTTGTGAATTATTCCATGGATTTCTGCCTTTTGATTATTTTGGACCATCTTCCAATTACAGGATTTCCTTGGATTTTACTTGTGCAAATGGAAATTCAATTAACTTTCTTGAAGTTATATATTTGGATTTTACCGTCACTGGATTATTTATCTTCCACCAGACTATCCATTCACGTGTAATCACCTTTTTCTTCACCATATTCCCTCTGCTTGTTATCAAGTAAAATCTTTGACTTACTTGTTGTTTCATCAAATACTTTTGCATGCAAAATCCGATCCTGCATTTTGCTAATTCCTACTCTCTGATGAGAAAGAAAGTATTTCTTTGAAACACCGCGGATTAAGGACTATCAACGTATTAAGTGTTTCCTTTTCAGATTAAATATGTTTTTAACTCCTTTTCAAAGTGTTTTTTAACATGTTTTTTTAACTGTTTGCTCGTATTATAAGCTCTACCTCCTATTTTGTTTTATCGAACTTTTACATCCGCCTGAGATAACTTTATAAATATTAATTCTTTAATATTTATATTATACTTTAATTATAGACTTATATGTAATATACTGAGTTCGTGTAATTCAGTAAATTTTCATATACCGATGGGTTTTAAGCTAAAAATGGTTGACTTAAGGAGTAAGCTACAAAATTATCACATTTCATAATTGAGCATTAATATACTGTGTATGCAAAATCAAGACTTCAAAACAAGGTGTTGATGGCAACAAAAAGTGTATTTCATTTTACGTTACAATTGTCCAGTTCGACAATTTCAAGCATTATATCGTTTGAAATTTTTCAAATACCAGCATTTCTTCAGACTTTATGAATAAACACGCTTTTGGCAATGGAGCATTTTTTGAAGAGAAAGAAAAAGGGAGGAAATCCCTAACGGGAAAAGCATGCGAGAAACATTTACCTCGGCTGTGGTTACGGAAAAAGCCCATTTAAATATTAATAGTTTTTTTAAATAGTCAACCATATAGGAGCCTATTCGTGACCAGACACATACACACACACACACACACACACACACACACATATATATATATATATATATATATATATATATATATATATATATATATATATATATATATATATATATATATATATATATATATATATATATAACTCTTAGTTCGTTCGTAATTAATAGTCTAAACAACTACTGGACGGATGGCTTCCACATTTTGGTATAATATGTTTATTGTACCCATGCGTGTTTCTATATATCTCTTTTTAATTATAACATTATACTTAATTTTTCTATAATAAATAGGTAGTTTTCTTTATACGGATGGGCCATTTTTTTTTTATTTGGGGATAATTATTTCACACCGCGTGCCATCACGTGACATCACTAAACGGAACTTTTATATACCAAATTGACTTTTTTCGTTTAAAAATGGAATTATTTCTCTTTCGTTAACATATATTTTTTTAATATTTCGTGTTTTATATATATATATATATATATATATATATATATATATATATATATATATATATATATATAAAGTACAATTGTTGAATGTTATTCTCTTGATTATATTTGTTTGGGAGAAGCACAATTAAAAAAAAAAGATTAAAACGGAACGAAATTTAAATTTCCATTTTTACAACAATCCAACGCAAGTTTTATCATAAGTTAACGAGCAACCCATAAAAATCTCGTAACTGAGTGTCAAATCTGCTTAAAGTATTGTAAAAAATAAATAGAACCTCTCCCTAACATACTGGCAATAATTTGGTTCCGTCCTTCCCTTGGGTGTTCTAATAAGAAGGATTGATTTACTAGGATCTGTATTAGAAGCCGAGCAAAATTATTTAATTGTTAAATTTTTTGCATTTTGGTTAAATTTGTTAGTTTGCTAGTGCTAAAAGCCCACACAAAAATTGAACAAAAGAAAAATTTAAAAAGAATGGTACTCATGCATAATTTACTCCCTCCCCCCCCCACATACACACCGGATTCCAATTAGTTTAGGGTTCGACCGGCAATCACCGAATTTCTTAAATGACAACTTTTATCGACTTTTTTTTAGTAGCATTTGCGGATGGGTATGCTGACATTTGATTTAATTTCTTTTTAAATGACTTTTCATCGACTTTCTCTTTTTTAATAGCATTTGCGGATGGGTAAAAATGAAAAACATAACTAAACCATTTACTGATAATTCTCACTTTTACAAATATTTTTAACAAATAAATATTATCAAAGTCAAGAGACCGAGAAATTGTCAGTAAATGGCTTAGTTATTTTTTTTCGTTTTTTACCTATCCGCAAATGCTATTAAAAAACCAGAAAGTCGATAAAAAGTCATTTTAAAAGAAATTAAAAAAACAAATGTCAGCATAACCATCCGCAAATGCTATACAAAAAAAAGTCGATTAAAGTCGTCATTTAAAAAGAAATTTAAAAACAAATGTCTGTAAAAGTGAGGCATTATTAATAAATGTTAAGTAATTTTTCTTTTAATATTCATAAAGAGTAAAACTTTTTTTCAAAATAAATAATGTGACAAATAATCGTTTAGTTACTACGACAACGTCAGTAAATAAAAGTGTTACGTGCGCTTGCGTCAGAAAAGGAGCGATGCGTGTTTTTTATGCTGGTCGCTATGGAACTCAACGCCCAAGGAGTACCAAATTCTGTTTTCAAAAATAAACGTTTACTACCAACTTTCTTTAAAAAAAAGTGCAAGTTTTCCTGAAAAATACTTTCACCTAACAATTTATGGCAAAAATAGCGACCCATAAAAATCTTGGGTGGTTCTACACTTTCTTGCCGAAATTGGAGACGCCATTTTTTTTCACGCACTTGCTATCCAAATCTAGGGGAGACATCATTATATGGCTGAACGATTGCTTCCGGAAAGGGAAAGAATAAATTTACCAAAATTAGCATTTATTATAACTTCCGGAAACATTAAATTAAACTAAAATTATCATTTATTACTTCCAGAAACTTGGTGAACCTATATTAGTGGAGAAAATGAATCTTGACAATTCAAAAAAATGTTTAAAATTATTTATTTGTTCGAAAAAAAAACAAAAAAAAGCTATTTTATAAAAGTCCAATGTTGCTTTAAAAGTAAATAAAGAAAGTGAAAGAGAACATATATCCGTAATTGTTTAATTGGAAATTGATGAGAACGGGAAAGTTTTTCATGGAACAATTTCTTTTTTTTATTAAAAACAGAAAATTGAAATGACATATTCATAATTGTTTAACCTGGGCGAGCGCCATTTGAAAACAAAAACAAAAACAGAACATTTATTAGTTTGTTTGTTTTTTTGTTTGTTTGTTTGTTTATTTTTTCGTTTGTGTGTTTTGTTTTGTTTAGTTTTTTCGGACAAATAAATCATTTTAAATATTTTTTTGAATTATCAAGATTCATTTTCTCCAGTAATATCGGTTTACCAAGTTTCTGGAAGTAATAAATGATAATTTTAGTTTAAGGGAGAAATAAATGTTAATTTTGGTAAATTTATTTAGTTTAATTTATCGTTTCCAGAAGTAATAAATGTAAAGTTTGGTAAATTTATTCTTTCCCTTTCCGGAAGCAATCGTTCGGCCATATAATGATGTCTCCCCTAGATTTGGATAGCAAGTGCGTGAAAAAAAATGGCGTCTCCAATTTCGGTAATAAAGTGTAGAAGCACCAAATCTGCTAGCTGAGTGACAAATCTGCTTAAAATATTGAAAAAAAACAAAGAAAGAAAGAATAGAACCTCTAGATGTATTTGAAGGAATTTTTGACACCCCTAGAAGAAAACTGCGAATAAAATATTTAAAAAAAACTCGTAATTTCTCCTTTTAAAGTGAGTTGTTTATTTTCTGTATGGAATATACTTTCAAAATAAACTATTAAAGTTGTTTAAAAAATAATAGAAATATTATTTTTATTTTTTAAAAAACAGCGTTTACAAAATGTTTACAAAATGCCGGCGTGCCTTCATGCAGCCATTTTTTTACGTAATAAAATCAATAGAATTTTACGAGTTAAATATTTTTCAATTTTTAAACTTTAGAAATCTATCAAAATTTTTCTATTCGTTCAATTTTTATGATATTTTCAGGGTCAATGTGAAATGTTATGCTCTTTCCAATAAATCAAATATAATATTTTAGACAAACGTGTTTTCAAATTCACACCGCCTTTTTGAAATGTTTATTGAAATTTTAATAATTAATTTATGTGTCAAAGTTTTATATATCACAAATTGAAGAAAAAAGATCAATAAAGAAAATATCCCAATTTAAAATAACAAAAAAGAATAGTTTTTTTTCAAATTTACCTGTAAAGCCCAAAGTGTAAAACCTTTTTTTTTTTAAACACGTTGATTTTTTTTTTAATGAAAGCTCATGTTATGCTTATATCATCAAGTAAATACGAGATGCTGACGGAAATTGAATGTTTTCTATTTTTAGATATTAAAAAAAAATTAGTCGATGAAGAAGTATTAAAATCAAAAACTCGCGTATTTCATTAAAAGAATTTTTTAAAAATCGATGCAGCGGATTTTTTGTTCTAGGAGAAAAACTTATGAGTGAATGTGCGTTTCTTTTTGAACTACGGAGGATGAAAAATACTAATTTTGGTTAACACACGCAATAAAAAAGAGACATTATTTATGCCCTTGGACGAAACCATACTTCATAAATTTCATTTTAGCAGCAGCAGCTATTTAACGCTTCACGCAGAACATGTTACAAAAATGCGATTTTCTAGGACCCTCGCTTTAAAAAATCCTTTTATTTAAAAAAAATACATGGAATTTAAAATATAAATATGGATAAATTCTTAACAATGAAGAATGGAACTACCCATTTAATAATATTTTTAGGTAAGTGATTTTTTGGCATTTATATATATATATATATATATATATATATATATATATATATATATATATATACATATTTTTTAAGCAAGTCAAAATATGTTGATTTTCTTTATATTTTTTTAAAAGAAAACCGCTTTAAAGAAACAAATATTACATAATTTGCTATTAAACCTGTTATTTTTTTTAATTTTTAGTCTTTGCTCTTTTAATTGAAAAAAAATTAGGGTTTTAATTATATTTTCAAGTAGTTATAAGCTTTAAAAAATAGTAAGTTGAATTATTAAGGTTCTGATCATCATTTTTAATGGCCACTTTCTGATACACCTATAGAACTTCTCTAAAACATACTGGCAATAATTTGGTTTCGTCCTTTCTTTCAGTGTTTCCAATAAAGGGGATTGATTTACTAGGATTTGTATTAGGAGCTGGGCACTTATTAAAATTATTTAATTGTTGAATTTTTTGCATTTTGGTTAAATTTGTTAGTTTGCTAGTGCTAAAAACTCACACAAAAATTGAACAAAACACAAAATTAAAAAGAATGGTACTCATGCAGAATTTAAACCCCCCCCCTCCCCGCACCGGATTCCAATTAGTTTAGGGTTTGACCGGCAATCACCGGATTCAGTCGAGCGTTGTTCAAATGTTGAAACACTAAACCAACATTTTATTTATTTTTTTGCAGAATTAATTAATGATGGGAGTATTTTTTCCGTTTATTTTCTTAACATCAATTGACAAAAAAAATTGTACATTCTCTTGAAAAAATCTAACTTTTCTCTACTTTCGCCTAACTATTTACAGTGATTATATAAAACATTTATCTTTTCTTTTTATAATAGGAATTCTGTTTTCAAAAAGAAATGTTTACTGCCAACTTTCTTTTTAAAAAAGTGCAAGTTTTCCTGAAAAAAAAACAAAAAACTTTCACCTAACAATTTATGGTAAAAAATTCACCTTTTCTTGGGGAAAAAACAACTTTTATTGATAAAAAATGGCAAAAATAATAAAATTAATAAACAATACAAAATGCAGTTTTTTCTGAGGAATGTGTTCCATTTTAACAAACTGAGCAACAGCAACGCGTGACCGGGTACAGCAAGTATATATATATATATATATATATATATATATATATATATATATATATATATATATATATATATATAAGCTACACAGAATGTTTCGTCTTTCATCATCGTGAGGATTTGT
>NC_136489.1:48539874-48694874 GCF_053919585.1 Euprymna scolopes | reverse complement strand
GCTTTGTCTCCTCCAGGAATTTTTTGTAAGATCCGCTCCCCAAGAGAGCCAAACTTTGCCGTGTGCTTCGGTCGACTTTTATTTTCCTTGACTGAGAACTGTTCAACTTTTTGGGCTTTACTAACCACGCCTACTTCCACAAATACAACGACCAACCAGAGTAAATAGAAACTTTAAAAAGAAAATACAAAAAACACTCGTTTTAATGAGAGTTCCTGTTACAAGATATACCACCCCCAACACCAAATGCTTGTAGACCGACAACCACAACGACAAATCTATCAAATATCTAAAATAAACAAGATGATAATTATAACTGTCACTTGAAATATAAAAAAACAAAAAAATAAATGGTATGTTTTACTATAGATCTATAGATAAAAAAAGTAAAAAGTAGTCAAAAGCAAGTACATAACAAATCAAGGTTATAAAATGTTACCTTTCTACCTAGATGGATAAGTTTTTAGTGTTTTAACTTATTTTAAAGCGTTTATTCAGTTCATAAAACAAGTATTATTAGAGTTACGTGAGAAAAAGTAAAATGTCAGACATTGAAAGAGTCATATCTGGAGTTTAGATTATCGCTCCAAAATAGAAAATTAGACAAAATACTGGTAGAAACCCGCCCAATAGGCATGGCTGACATTTATTGGGTATTTTTCTATCAGTATCGTGTCGGCCATGTTTTCTTGTTCTTACAGAATACTCGACATTACTTGTTTTTTCGAACTGAATAAATGCTTTAAAATAAGTTAAAACACTAAGGCTTAAGCTATGTAGAAGAGTAACTTATCTTGCCCTATATAACATTTATTCGTTATGTATATTTGTTTGTTTTTACTATTTTTCCGTTTTGCCAAAAAATAGCTACACTCGTATTTCTGTTAAAACTGCCGCTGCGTACACAAATGGAGGCGATCGAGCCTTAAACTGCCATCAACAAATTCTTCTGACTTTTTTTTACTATAAAGTCATCACTTCTCATGACCCGAAAGCCACTCAAGGATAAGGGTCAATGCGTGTCAGGTAAGACAACACCGTTATGATCAGTGATAGTGGAAATTGATTTATTTAAGAGGAAAGCTCAATAAAAACTTGTTTACTTTGAGCTTGAAAACGACCATGTTATAGTCAACTGTGAAGCAGCTTCGCGGTATTGTGTTTCACAGACGAGCAATTCTGAGGAGAAAAGCTTTGGTCATGGAATTTTCGTTTGGGTTTAGACACAGATAGAAAATAAGAGAAATTATTGATAGTGGCTGCAGCTAGGCGAGTGTTTGTCGTGTATTTTTTACAAGGGGGGTCATACAGTGAAGCCCAGTGGAGCAGCTGCCAGGAAAAGCAGAGATAGACTCGCAAAGTCTTTTCTATGAGGAAGGACTAGCAGAGAGGGGAAATTGCCAGATTTTGAAATCGGTTTTGTACTCTGTCTAGGCAAGAAGTGATAATCTGAGCTGCTCCTCCTCAAATGTGGAAACAGTACTCCATCTTAGGAAGTATTTGGTACTCCATCCTAGGAAGTATTTATTATTATTATTATTATTATTATTATTATTATTATTATTATTATTATTATTATTATTATTATTCTCCCATGTTTTTAAGAAAGTGGTTTAATTCAAAAGTCCTCGGCCCGTTCTTCTAAGTGCCGTTACAAATATATGACGCTTAAAAGGAAAGAAGAGATAAGCTCCTCATGTTAAGGGCGCACATTGATTGACTCACGAATGCTGTAGACATCAAAAAGTTAAGTATAACACTTTTGAATAGTGAGATCTTTTGTGACTAAGCCAACAAGTTTACAGAATAATTCTAACCAAGAAAAAAAAAAGTGATGAACGTGACAAGGGTTTCTTTTCTATATTGTTGCTCTTTGACTACCGTGCTCTTTATGAGAGGTGTCAACTCGATTCTAATTACGACTAAGAAACAGCGCGAAGAAGAGGCCTGTCACACATTTAAGATCAAAGCTATTTTCAAATGATAACATTAGCTTTAAGAACATGAAAAAAAAGAAAAATATTAATATATTTACTCCGATGATACATAAATACAGTCGTCTTTTTAAGACAAACCAGATAAAAAGAATGTACGCACACACACACACACACACACACACACACACACACACACACACATATATATATATATATATATATATATATATAAATATATATATATATATATATATATATATATCTGCGCCTATATATATATATATATATATATAAATATATATATATATATATATATATATATATATATATATATATATATATATATATATATATATATATATATATTTAAATAAGGGGGTGGTCACCAAGAATGTGTATTTTTTAACATTATTTTATTATTCCCAATCTTGGTTTTTCATTAAAAATTATGTTTAGATCATTGTAATAATGTTTTTAAATCATTGAAATCGTTTTTAACGCGTTTCAGACGTTCTATAAAGCGTCCTCTTCAGAAATTATTTAAAATGCTTAGAATATATTCAAGATGTGTTGAAGATGTAAAAAGAGCATTTTCGTAGTTCATTTGAAATGTTTCCGAGATATGGAAACGTGTAAGTGAATCTACTTTTCATTGGAATGTTCAATTTTTATTACTGTTTTATTGGGCTGTATATATATATGTGGTCACTCCTGTCTTATGTTTCTCTCTCTCACTCTCTCTTTCTTCTTGTGTTTTCCCCCCTTTAGGGTAGTGTGTGTGTGTGTGTGTGTGTGTGTTTTCTTTTATTGATTTGAAGAATGTGTGTACTGTTTTATAGTATTATGAAGTTATTTGCTTTCCTAGGAAGGTAACTGTGATCCAAGGTCGTTACTAATGTGTATGTGTGAGGAGCGGGGAGGAACCAGCTCCTCTGAAATAAGGGTAGAGGTGTTTTCATTCAATTTGGATATTTATTTTTTGGATTCTTAGATTTTAGTATTATGATTTTTCGTTTCAGTCTTAGACTGTTCGGGTATTCTTTATATTATGTTTGTTTAGATAAAGGGGTGTATTTATAAATATATATAGGGGATTTTTTTAATGTTTCTATTTATTTGTCTCCCTATGTGGGTATGGCCAAACCCAGGATCGGTTCCTAGTGTGGGGAAGATCTCCTTCCCCAGAAGGGAGGGGCCACTTGGAGGGATATAGGTATGGGAGAGGGATGATAGAAGGGATGATAGTTATCTCAGTCATGAGAGATTTCTCCTCCACTGACTGAGGGGGAGCGAGGTGTTGGAACAGATATTACACTATGGTTCTAGGTTTTTCCTAGTGTTGTTGGTTTCGAGGTTAAGTAGGGTTGGTATTGTTCAGTGTGTTGTATTAGAGACAGGGGTATGTCTGTGTGTGGTTGTATACGCGTGTGTGTGTGTGTGTGTGTTTTAATGTGTCGGTCCTGATTTATGTGTGGGTGTGTATATGTATATGTATGTGCATGCGAGTGTGCCTTGCATTTCAGGTTTTTGTGTGTTGATATTAGGCTCTGTTTAGTTCAGGAGTGAATCTTGTTATGAAGTTTTTTCCTGTGTAAGTAAATAAAAATAATTGTCTGTTTGGAAGATTGGCATTATTTTGAAGCTATTTGCACTGCATGTGTGTACGTGTTTTGAAACATAGAGATGTCTGTTATCTGCAATTTTGATGTTGCTCTTATGTAAGGCCACTCTATTGCTGAAATTTTTGGTGGCGCCTATGTAGGATTTGCTGCATGCTGTGCATCTTAGTGCATATACTACATTTCTAGAGGTGCAATTTAGATCCTTTTTTATTTTTAATGTTTGTGTTGGGTTTTTGAATGTTTCCTCCTATTATTATATCACATACTCCACATCGCGGATGTCATTTCGCATTTCCTGTTCATAAAATACTCTTAAATATGATATGTTAATTTATGCAGATTTCGTATCTATTATTATTATAGAGACAATTCTCTATTGATTATTATATTGTAGCCAATACATATTTCTAATTTCAAAAGTTAAAAAAAAATTATGACTTGGGTACCATCAGCTAAAACCGAAATCACAAAATTTAGTGCTCTAGCTTTAGTCGTTACCGTTTGAGATATCATCAGACGGATATGATATTATTTAAAAAATAAACTGACTTCAACGTATAAATGTATATTTTTGCAATTTTCACTCTCTTAACAGATATTTTACGGGCTTATATATTAAAAATCAAAAACAACAGTTCACAAATATGCAATTATTTTACTTGCTTCGTGCCGCTCTGTGAGACCTTCCGCCTCAGTGGAGATGCACTTTGAAAAATAGGGATAGACACAAACACAGACTTAGTTAGTTTATATATATATATATATATATATATATATATATATATATATATATATATATATATATATATATATATATATATACTAGCATGGGTGCCCGGCGTTGCCCGGGTGTTTGGAGGTGTATGCTGAGCAATAAAAAACGGTAAATTTTTTAACTTTGATCCCTATTATAACCCCTTAATATTTATTGTTTTGGGTTCAAATCAATTTATTAAGTTAGATCCAGGTCAAAGGAACCTTTATCTAAAATTTCAAGTGTTTAGACCCAAAATTGTCGGAGGAGTTTGGTAGAGTTCTCAAAGGTCAAATCGTTGAGTTTTTAGCCCTTAACAGCCAACTTTCTGGCCAAAAACCCATTACATCAATTTTTATGAATCTCAGTACCTTGTATATCAAATTTCAAGTCTGTAGACTAAAAATTGACAGAGTTATTGTGTAGGGAAATGTACACACACACACAGACACTTTCACTTATATATATATATATATATATATATATATATATATATATATATATATATATATATATATATATATATATATATATGGGTGTGTGTGGGGTGTTTCTTGTCAAATAAATAAGATACTTAAAGGCATCGGAAAATAGGCGCAAATTTTTCCGATTCTGATACCGATTCCTATACCCCAAAAAGCTCTGATTTTTCCGATTCCTGATTCCGATTAATCCTCTCAACACTAATTTGTTGAACTTTGCATTATCCCAATAAGTCTCCTCTTAAAGAATTGATCTTATTCTCTTCCTTTAACTCCCCAATTTATATATATATATATATATATATATATATATTAAAATAAACAAAAAAAACTCAAAGAAAAACAAAAATAACAAACATATATCAAAGTTGTATAAGTTGAATCCATATGTTTTGTTTTGTTCGTTATTCTTGTTTTTCTTTGGGTTTTGCTTTTTGTTTTTGTTTTTTGCACAGCGAATGCTTTCGACTGGAACATTTCCGTCATCTTTGGGCAGATATTATGTCATTTATGTTCTTTTGATTACGTTGTTCTTTTTAATTATGTCTGATATTACATATGTTTAAATATATAAGAAGTACGGCGTAGTTTACTTGAAGCATTGTAAATTGATAAAAGGTTTACGTAATTATTTAAGCTTTAGAGCGTCTATAAATTTAAAAACATTTAAACAACGGATAGTTCTTACCATGTTAAACAGAATTTTGAATGACGTCCCCTTGATCAGAAAATCTATAGATAAGTAAAAAAAAAAAAAAAGAAAAAAAAAAGAGTTACTTCCCCTGAACAAGTATCGGAATTAGTTAAATTTTGAGCGTTTGGATTTAAAATCTAAGCAAAACAGCCACTTTACAATTGACAGCCTAGAAAATGGATATGTTTGTCCACTGATGATGGGTTATACACCCGAAAAGACCTATGGATTAAACACCATTCACAGTTGAAAAAAAAATCAGATAAATAAATTTAAAAGAATATTATTGAATTATTTATTATTGATTTATTTCTGCTCATAACGCCTGTATATTTCTGCATTGTAAGCCTTCAAAAATACCTGTTAAAAGTTATTTTTTTTAATTACGTTCGGTATTACAGGTGTTAAAATTTATATGTTTTGTCATGGTCACGTGTTGGGACAGTTTATTTAACGGTTGGGCATTTTTTAACAGGTGGAGGTTAATATTAATATTTATATTGTGTTAAATTATATTTACAATTTTTTTATATACATATCATTTAGAATTTACGAACCTAACCATTTTAAAATGTTTCGACTGCATTTATAATTTATATTATCTATTTATGGTCCCATAAGTATGATTTGTAACGTTTTCCCTGGTTCGGATCGCCATCCTCAGCGAGGATAATTGGAATACTGGTGAAAGAGACGAATAGTTAAAATTTTCGACTACAACACAAAACAGTAAGAAAATTGGAAATAATTGGAAAAAGTAAAAAGGTATAATCAAACAGAAGCTTTCTTTTCTCTTAAGTGATAATAATTTTGTCACATACATCAAGATACTGCGGTACTTAATCAAATTGATGTGAGTTTTTTGTTTTTGTTGTTGTTGTTTTTAGTCGCTGTTTAAATTAATTGTTTTTGACAAAAAACTAATATTGGCAGTTTTCCATTCTCCATTTTCTAATAGACGAAAGAAAACAAAAGAATAACTAATTTTAGATGTGTTCAATTCCCTCGGCAAATCAACCTGCCATTGCATATCCAGCAATTTTAGATTCTCGAATTGTTTTAGTAATTTTTTTCGGATCCTCCACTGATATTAAATAATCGAATCTTACATTTGCAGAATTGCTTTCTTCTTTAACAAATTTCGATTGGTTCGTTTTTATTTTGTGTCTTATATTTTTGGTTTTTCTTTTAACTTTGAATGTTTTTTCTTTGTTTTTTATTTTGCGTTTTATTTTATTTTTAACAAGCAAAGTGAAAACGAAAACAAATATACAAAGAAATGATAAAGCCGGTGTGATGTGTTTTTGTTGTTGTTTTTAAGTTGAACCGAGATGAACGACTGTTTACAAACTAAAAGAAAGTTTATGCGCAAGAATGTTTATGTAGCGGATATAGCAGCTTATGACGCCATGTTTGAAAGCGTTCGCATAACGTAAGGAATGAACGAATAATTGAATAATGGAATGCTAGAAAGCAGCCAATGAAATCGCTAAAAAAAAGTCTGGAGTAGAAGAGCAAGTGGCCGGTCATCATCTTTGGTGTGAATGAGTTGTGTTAAAAGTATAAAAACACGAAAGAGACAAATAAAATAATTTGTCGTCGGCGATAAGCGTATTCATTGAAGAATTTGTCCCGGTGTTCGATGAGAACATAAGAGGAAGAAATAATTAGTGAGTAAGCATCGTGCTACTACCTCAGAAAGCCATTTTGGAGAGTGGTTTCTGCCGGAACGAGGAAGTTACGCTAGTGAGTAAAAGCGAATGATAATTATCGAAAAATACGCACTCGATGTAGACAGCATATTGGTGGTTAGTATGCCATGAATTTATTTTCTAGACAGGAAAAATGCGCCGATTTTACTATGTGTAGAGATTTTTTGAGGTTTTGCTTAGATATTTTTTATGAGAGGATATTTTTGTCAGATGAATGACGTAAAATCCCGCCTATTTTCCCCAGATAAAAAATGGTTTTCTTGTCCCGCTAGACAGTGTCTAATTATCCAGCCAAATAGACAACAGAAACCGGAACTCAAAAAAGAGTAAACAATCTTGATTTTAACCTCATCAGATTCTTTATAATTACGAAAGACACTGATATATATTTATTAACTGGCAGGGGAGACGCGACATTGACCGGGGTTGAATAAGGATCAACAAATATTCCACCCTTCCGTACTTTTATTGTCATCGGTAAAATGGCCCATTTTTCATTAAATCGATTGATTACCTGCTCCCGTTAGAGACACCTCCTGCAGTGTCTAGGGAGGAAGCTTAACATGCCTCCTCACAGTGACTTAGTCTACAATACATTGAAGTTTACATTGTACTGCAGAGAATTTACTGTTTATTATATAAAATTATCTGTAAATAATGGCCTCACTTTAAGTTTAAAATGCAAAAGTCAAGTATAAGGGTTCAATCGTGCTCTACATAGGAACATTCACTTCGAACGCGCCCCTATCTTATTAAAGAACCAATTGTTAATTTTATGAAATTATTTTTACATAATTACTTGAATTAAATTTAAACGTATAAAAGTGAAGTATCATGGTTCAATAGTATACTAAATCAAAAACATTAATTTCGTATGCGCCTCTGTCTTATCAAAGAACCTACTGTCGATTTAATTCGCTGAGACTTTGTGCTTGTGCAGTGCTAAAAATTTTCAAATGCACTTGTGATGTTCCGATACAAAACCTAAGTAAGAACACTCCCATACACATTATGTACCTTCTTGTGAAATTTCAAAACAAAATCGCCCGGCACTGAGGATTGAACATTCAAGGGTCGCTTTGAACTGAATTTTGTCTTAGTACTTTATCCGTTACGCCAAGGGTCGATGGTTAAATCGGTCGAAACATTGTGCTAATACAGGGTGACCAAAAAAAACAGGCCCCAACTCTAATTAGGCCCCGTTTCTTAGTGTTTTGTCCGAATGCAATGAAACTTTAGTCATAACTAGTTTATTATATCCAAAACATCACATCAAAACACTAGGATATTTTGCCTTTTTTTCTCCGTTATACAGCATATGTCCTAGATAGTCTCCATTTAGCTCCGTGCATTTCTTCAGATGCAGCATGAAGTTGTCCATGACGTTCTTACAGACCGAATTGGTAATGGCTCTCATCTCCTTGAGTTCCGTGATGATTCTGGGTTTCCCTGTGTAGACTCTGTCCTTAAGATAGCCCCAAAGAAAGAAATCTGGGGGGCTTAGGTCCGGGCTATGGGGTGCCCACTCAAAATCAGTCTTGAGACTGATCACTTGGCCTCCAAAGTTCTCTTTCAGCCAATCTCGTGACAGGGTTTAGGTGTGAGAACTTGTCCGTCCTGCTGGAACCAGAACTTGCTCATTAGCGACGGGTCTAGAGCTCACTCTTGAAGGTTTTGAGGACCTCCACATACCGCTCCTTGGTGACTGTCACTGATGCGCCAGATTCTTCGATGAAGATTGGTCCGATGATGCCTCTGGCCGAGATTGCAGCCCACACCGTGCACTTAGGAGAGTGCATGGGATTGGTGGCTACTTCATTGGGTCTGGAGGACCCCCAGAAGACATTTGTCTTGGAGTTCGCCTTTCCATCAAGATGGAAGTGGGCTTCATCTAAAGTCCAAAAGAGGTTAAGGAAACTTGGTGTCTCTTCGATCTTTTCAAGCATCTTGACTGCCATAGCCCTCTTCTGCTTCTTGTCTGAGGCTGTAAGGGTCTGCAGCGTCTGTATTCTGTATGGGTAAGCCCTGATATCGTTCACCAGCACTCTCTTGCAAGTGTCACGGGACATACCGAGGGACTGACTTCGCTTACGCACAGAGCGTTTCGAACTCTGCTGGAAAGACTCTCACTCTTTCGACCATCTCGGCTGCTCGCTTCTTGGGACGTCCCGATTGGCTAGGATGGTTCTCTTTGGCAGCGTTGAGGTTCCCCACGGTCCCATACTTCTCGAAGTGGTCCACCCAGTTCTGAATTCTGCTTTTGGATGGAGCCTTTTCATATTCGAACTGACGCATGAAACTGTCCTGGGTTTTCTTAAACAAGTCTGTCTTGTAGTAAAATTTAACACAGTGTATTCTTTGTCCCAGCTCCCACTGGTGTACTCACGGTCGTTGATTCTGCCATGACCTGTAAAATAAGGGCAATCGGTGAATAAATAATGAAGATATCACATAAAGTGTACACGGGGCCCGTTTTGGGGGGGGAGTCACCCTGTAATACCCAATATGTGAGCAGTAGTCCGAATAGTCGAAATAATACACATCCAATACCTATATTTTATGTTTTGAAATTCCTTCGATGAAGATCAATAATTTACATTATTTAGATTATTCGAACTGATGATCTCATCTTCAGTTTTAGTAATTTTACGTTTCGGCCAATGTAATCTCCCACCTTCTTCAAATACTATTTTTTTTCGAACTTGATAATCTTTATATCGAACTCAAGAATCTACACGGACTTTCGAACTTTAGTAATTTTTTAATTAAATGCTTTATATTGCCTGTACTAGACTGAACCTTCAACCTCCAGAAGACTGCCACTTTATCAGTTGCGCCACGGGAAACGTCATGGGAACAACGTCCAAGATAAGAACAGTGGCCGAATAATCTAAATTATACCAAATCTATAAATTAATTTGGAAACAAAATAATTCGTATAGGCCAACCTTGACACACGACGTCCCACGACGGCGTGTTTCTGTATAACTCCCGTGCGTGTCTCCCGTCAATTAACAGTAGCCCTAAAGCACATTTAGACGTGACTCGCATCTGCAGATTGGCACGGTGGAGCGACACGGCTATTAATAAAAATGACCATCCGTGATCTTTGGAGCATTTTATGTAAATGAGATCAGAACCAATCCGGTGACATGCATGTGTATCGTTTTAGATACGGCCGAGTCCTCCACTCACAATCTTACTCACGCTGTTGTACAGAGGCCAGAGGGACACACGGACATGTGTGTGCCCCCACCTCTACTTCCTTATGCTTGGTAGGGTACAGAGGTTGGGTGTGTGTAGTGGCTTGCTTGCACAACTCATATCCGCTTTTCCCTCGAGTACTTGCTTCCCGCCCTGATTATTAATGGGAATGTCAGTCTCATTCGACGACATCCTCTTTCGACTCATTGCATCTCCTCTCTCTCTCTCTCTCTCTCTCTCTCTCTCTCTCTCTCTCTCTCTCTCTCTCTCTCTCTCTCTCTCTCTCCATATATATATATATATATATATATATATATATATATATACGTGTGTGTGTGTGCGTGTGTGTGTGTGTGTGTGTGTGTAAAGTTATGGAAATATATTTATTGCACTTATATATATGTACAAATATATATATATAATATTTTCGTAAAACTTAAGACAACAAAATATAAAATGAGAACATTTTATTGTGTATTTTTTATGCGCTACATTTGTTTCATAACTGTTTAAAAATATTCCAAGACAACCACTGTTTAGACGGCAAAATACATTACTTATACATGTATGAATACATTCATAATCTCTATTTTTAGAGAACCAGCACTTGGGCCTACCTACACACCATTCTTATATTTTCTTTTTGCTTTTTTTTATATTTCGATAGTCTTCGTATTTATTACACGCCCCTATTTTCGTATTTCTACTTTTTAAATATTTCAACCACTTACCTATTTTAATATTAATTTAATCTTTTGTGTGATTTTTCTTTTAAGAATTATTTTTCTTCCTCAATTTATTTATTTAATCAATTTATTTCAAAATACTAATCCACCCCAACAAATTCTAGTTTCTACTTAAATGCTCGATTATTTCTTCCACAATCTACGATAGTTTTGTACAAACTTTGTTTACATTCTATCATCTATTGATTAATTTATGCTCAGCATTTTATTTCTTAAGAAAGAACTCTGATTAAAAGGTTAATTTAAATATTATTAATGAAAATTTATCTTCATCCCATAATGATTATGCTAATAATTTAAATTTTAAATGTATCTTTTCAATTCTTATCATTATCCAATTATTTTATGTAAAAAATTTTATCTTTACTTTTTCTTATTATCTGTAAAATCTTAACGTTCAAATGAAGATAATTCTACTGAGTCATTATTCTCTTTATCACAATTCAAATTCTCACTTATTTTTTTTTCAACTTTATATTTTGATTAAATGTATTTTAATCTATCCTAATCTTTATGTTATTGAAATTACCCGGGTGTTATTCTAATTCTTATACCAATTATTAAAATTAAAATTAATTCTAATTCTTCTACTTAGATTATAATCATTTTAGTTTCTATATTTGAAGTTGATGATCTAATAATTTATTTATTGCACCATTTTAAAATCTTAGTATTAAATTTCAGCATTGTCTTTCCTCACTTACATTTTATCCTCAGCATCTTTAGTAAATTTTTCTTCTTTTAAATTTATTTAATCAGGTTTTAAGTGTGATCAGAGGAATTATTTTCTATGAAGACAGCTTTGTATAATTTGTTTAAATTTTCTTCTTTAGAATTCATTTCAAGTAAACATAGATTACATCTTTTTGATTAACTCGATTTATACTTTTTAGCTTTATCTACTATTGACCATTTTAATTCAAAATATTTTTTATTCTTACGTAGTCCCCTAACCCAATCACATAATGCGGTTGTGTTCCTCTTCTTATTTTTAATAATTATTTATTTCTATCATTATCCTCAACTTGATTTGGTTCTTCTCTGATCCAATGTTAAAGGATGCAACATGGTTTCGGTATCTGTCCTTTAAAATATTCTGTTCTTCCTAGGTATATCTTTTTTACTATTATCCACCTAAACTCCACATTTTTATACAATTTTAGAAATTAAGCAATTGCCTTCAAATGGACAATCGTTAGGTATTCCAGAGTTACATTTTGTCTTAATATTAATTAACCTGATACAATCTTAATATTATTCAATATTTCGTTTATTTTTGCAATTATTAGAACTGTTGTGGTGCCAACCACTTATTTGCATATGCGAATAACATAAGACTATACATGGCAAGCCTAGGTTGGCCTTGGTGTGTCTTACTCAAATGCCACCGGAAGTGACGCCGAAGAGCGTACATGTCCTCCCACCAAGACTCTCTGACTCGACTCCGTCATTTGTACATATTGTAAATATACTTTTTCTTTAATACACTTATTATTGCGTTATCTTGTTGTTTGCGTCTTCATTGTATTTCCTTACTAATTATTGTTCAACCTTGCAACCACAACAGTTGGCGACGAGATATGAAGCGTCAAATATAACAGTTTAACGAAGAACTATTTAAAAAAAAAAAGTACAACGCAAAGGTTGACCTTTTTTTATAGGAATGCAAAGTGTTGACGAGCAAACGGATTTTACGCTAAAGAGAAGTTTCAACTCAAGTGAAAAAAAAAACTCTAACGTGGCAAAAGCGACAATTTACGCCGTTTTCTGGGAATTCGACTTGCAAACGAATGTAAAAGTGAATTTTTGTTTGTCGCTACACGACAAATCTTACTAAAGGACCAACTTGTAAACGAAAAGCGAACTTTGTTCTGTCGCAAAAACGACAGGTCAGACCCGTATTACGAAAAGCAAGGAAGTAACCTACGAAAAAAGTTCACCAGTGGATTCTAATTACTGTTCTCCGTAAACAAAACAACAACTAAAGGACTTTTTAATTAATGTTTTGGTTGACGTCGGTACTAAAAGGAAATACCACAGCTAAAACTAAAATTCAAGGAAAGGATTTTTTTTTCTTGAAGTTGTCACTGAATAACGGATAATACAGTAAAACGTCACGGAAAAAAAGGTAATCTCAATTTAAGAGGTATTTTAATTACTAAAATACTAGAGAAAAAACTCAAAGAACTAAATGTACTGCATACATTTATTCAATTGTGACTCGATTAAAAAAAAAAACTTTATTTTGTGGAAAGAGTTACTTATTAGTAAGTGCCTAAAAACGGAAAGTCAATTCCATTTCGTGATTCCAGATAAACCTGTTTTTTTTTTTTATATTTTTTGCAACGTTACTCGCAAAAAGAATATATTATTGCAAGCAGCGATATTATTATTATTGAAAACAGGAGCTTACAGCAATTTGCTTTTTTTGTTGTAACCCAAACCGGTGTATATGGTACATGGTACAATATTTTTTTAACTACACACTAAAAGAAAAAAAAAACATGGAAGACTTATCAAAAATGTTCATGCAATTTTTACAGGCACAGGCTGACCGCGAGGAAAAGAGAGAGGACAGATTATTGAAATGGCAGCAGGAACAAGAAGAAAGAAAAGCAGAAAATGGCGCAATTAAAGCAGAAAAAACTGCAATTGGAACAGGAAGAAAGGCATAAGAAACTACAATTGGAATATGAAGAAAGACAAGAGGAAC
Organism: Euprymna scolopes; assembly: GCF_053919585.1. Taxonomy (NCBI): domain Eukaryota; kingdom Metazoa; phylum Mollusca; class Cephalopoda; order Sepiida; family Sepiolidae; genus Euprymna; species Euprymna scolopes. The sequence goes on along the minus strand of NC_136489.1, from coordinate 48,681,010 downwards.
GTTTTGCTAAAATACTGGAACTACTAAAGAGTAATCGAGAAAATGTCGATAGTGTTAATTTCTCCCATACAACTATTTTTAATAGCATGGACACATTTCATTATGTGCCTGAGGAAGAGAAGAATTTTGAAGCATACTACACAAGATACGAGGATGTTTTTCAACTGGACTGTAAAAATTGGCCAAATAGTCAGAAAGTGAGCCTCTTACTCAGAAAATTGGGTACATCAGAACACAGCAAATTCGTAGATTACATATTACCTAAAAAAAACTGCGGAATTAGAGTTCATGGAAGCTGTAAAATTACTAAAAGAATTATTTAATCCAAATATATCCCTTTTTCATAAAAGATGGCTGTGCATGAATCTAAGAAAGATGGACAACCAAAATTATTTGACATACGCATCAGTTGTCAATAAAAACTGCGATAATTTTAAGCTTGCAGAACTAACAGTAGAAGATTTTAAATGTCTAATCTTCGCTCAAGGGTTAGTTTCCACGAAAAATGCAGAAATACGCAGACGAGTGTTGTCTAAGCTGGAATCTGAGCAAGATTTAACCCTCCAGAAACTAGCAGAGGACTGTGAAAGGGACATTACACTAAAAAAGGATTTAAAAAAATATAGAGGAATCCGGAGTGGCATATGTAAGAAAAGTTAGAAAACCATACGCACCAACCAAGAACTTTACAAAGAAAAGCAATGGAACGGGATATTCCAAAGATAATAACCATAAATATAGTACAGAATATAACAAGCCTCTTCCTAGATATAACTGTAAGAGATGTGCAGAAAAGCATTGGGAATCAGATTGTCCTTATAAGAAGAAAAAATGCTACATTTGTAAGAAGGTGGGACACAAAAGCGATTGCTGCATATATAAAGATTACACCAGAAAGAGAGTACAGCAAACAAAATCAAATACAAAATTAGACAAAGATCGGCGAAAATACGTAAAAGTGGAAATATTTAAAACATCAATAAAGTTACAACTCGACTCCGGCTCCGATGTTTCTATAATAAACCTGAATACGTGGAAAAAGTTGGGAAAACCGGCCATGATGAAAACTAGTAAAGCAGCCCGGACGGTAACTGGTGGTGGTATAAAATTTGAAGGAGAAGTTGTCCTCCCGATAAAATTGAAAGGGATTTCGAAGAAATTAAAAATATTCGTACTAAAAAATAGTGAAAATCTGTTTGGAATAGATTTAATTGAGAAATTCGGACTATGGGATAAGCCAATCAATACATTCTGTAAAAAATTAGAATGTTCTTCTCCAACAACAGTAAATATAAAAGACGATTTAAAAGAATTATTTCCTGAGGCATTCACGACTAACTTAGGTCGCTGCAATAAATTCAAGGCCTCGTTTGAACTTAACGAAAACGCCAGCCCAATTTTTAGAAAAAAGCGAAATGTTCCGTTCGCTGGGTTGGAAAAGATTGATAAAGAATTAAATAGATTGGAACAGACGGGAATTTTATCAAAAATAGAACACAGCGAGTGGGCAGCCCCCACCGTATACGTAAAGAAAAAGAATGACGAAGTTAGAGTGTGCGCAGAATTTTCGACCGGGGTCAACTCCCTATTAAAAGATCACCATTACCCTCTACCAAGCCCAGAGGAAATATTCACGAAGTTGAATGGGGGTAATATCTTCTCCAAGATAGACTTGAGCGACGCGTATTTGCAAATACCGGTCGAGGAGAATTTCTCAAAAATACTATGCATCAATACGCATAAGGGATTATACAAATACAACCGATTGCCTTTTGGCATCAAAGTAGCGCCTGCCATCTTTCAGCAAGCGATGGACACCATGCTAAGTGGTATTGAGTGCGCATGTGCATACCTGGACGACATTGTTGTCAGGAGCAAATCCCTAGAAGAACATAAGGAACATTTGGAACAAGTATTTACTCGAATACAAGAATTCGGCTTTAAAGTAAAAGAAAGTAAATGTGACTTTTGTATGAGCAAGATTAAGTATCTTGGACACATAATAAACAAACATGGACGACGTCCAGACCCAGACAGATCTGCGGCAATAAAAAATATGCCAGCACCCGATAATGTAACAACCTTGCAGAGTTTCTTGGGACTCGCAAATTATTACCAATCTTTTATTGAAGGAATGCATAACTTGCGAGCCCCCTTAAATAATCTACTTAAAAAGGATACACCGTGGAACTGGACGCAAGAATGTCAAACCGCTTTTGACAAAATAAAGAGCGCACTAACATCCGAATTATTCTTAACGCACTTTGACACAAACTTAAAAATAGTCGTCGCTAGTGACGCTAGCTCCTACGGCTTAGGAGCATGCATTCAACATATTATGCCGGATGGGTCTAGAAAACCAATAGCGCACGCTTCGAGAACGCTGATACCAGCCGAAATGGCATATTCACAAATCGAAAAAGAAGCGTTGAGCATAATCTTTGCCGTGACTAAATTTCACCGATATTTATATGGTAGACAATTCATACTTGAAACCGACCATAAACCGTTAGTCACGATCTATGGATCAAAAAAAGGATTGCCGGTATACACCGCAAATAGATTGCTGCGCTGGGGTACAATACTACTTAATTACGATTTCCAGCTACAACATCTAGCATCAAAAAAGATTGGCCATGCGGATGGACTGTCAAGACTGATACCACAGAAACACAATCTGGAAGAATCAGTCATTGCAGCAATTCGGACAAATGTTGAAGTAAAAAATATGGTAGCAAACATCATTAAGGAACTACCCGTAACTTTGTCGGACATTAAAAGAGAAGCCGAGAAAGACGAATATATAAAGGACATAAAAGAGAAATTATAACGGACACAAAGGTGCAGGAAGTTTTCTCCATATGTGACGATGTGTTACTGTACAGCGAGAGAGTGGTAATACCCAAAACATTGCAGAATAAAATGTTAAGAGATTTCCACACAGAAAATCCGGGGATAAATCGAATGAAGTCGTTAATGAGAAGTTACGTGTACTGGCGTAACATGGACACTGACATAGCGACAACAATTGATAAATGTAAAGGATGCCAGTTAGCGGCAAAATCTCCACCTATAGTACACAAACCTTGGCCGAAAACCGACCAACCATGGTCGAGAATCCACATGGACTTCGCTGGTCCAGTAGGTGAAAACTATTATTTAATTGTAGTGGATAGTTTCACAAAATGGCCGGAGGTAATGCGTTGCAGGAATCCAACAACGAACAACTCAATAGGGTTCCTACACGAATTGTTTGCAAGATTCGGTGTACCAGACACACTGGTCACTGACAACGGAACGCAGTTCACATCCGCAGAGTTTAAGGAATTTTGCGACACGTTCCGAGTGAAGCACATCACGACTCCGCCGTATCATCCAAGGTCGAACGGCCTCGCGGAAAGGTTCGTGGACACACTAAAACGAGCGTTAAAGAAATCCATTGGAACACCAACAGAAAAAGCTTTGCAACAATTCTTGCAAGTATATAGGAGTACACCACATCCTAGTACACCATCAAACATATCACCAGCTGATCTAATGTTTGCCAGAAAGGTAAAATCAGCGTTTGACAAACTATTGCCAAGGCAGGCAATTATCCGAAACACTACACACACGAGAAGAAAGAAATATAACTCGGGAGATCGAGTATATTTTAAGTGCTACAGAAATAACACATCTTACTGGGAATGTGGAGTAGTGGATAAACGCATTGGTGATTGTACATACATGATTAAAGGTCCACAGAATATACATAAAAGGCACCTAAATCAGATAAAAAAACGTCATATCCAAGATGATGATGATACGACAACAGTCGAAGAGGAGGACACCATAGATATCATATACGAATCTTTTAATTTGGAACCGCCGCAAAATGCACCTGAACCCCGAAGAGCAGGTAGGAAAAGAAAAGTGAATGAACCATTAATGGTAAACCCAAAAAGAAAAAGATATTGAAATCTGTGTGACTTCAAATCTTGGGAGGGGGTGTTGTGGTGGCAACCACTTATTTGCATATGCGAATAACATAACACTATAAATGGCAAGCCTAGGTTGGCCTTGGTGTGTCTTACTCAAATGCCACCGGAAGTAACGCCGAAGAGCGTACATGTCCTCCCACCAAGACTCTCTGACTCGACACCGTCATTTGTACATATTGTAAATATACCTTTTCTTTAATACACTTATTATTGCGTTATCTTGTTGTTTGCGTCTTCATTGTATTTCCTTACTAATTATTGTTCAACCTTGCACCCACAACAAGAACTTATTTAGTTTTATTTAGATTAGAGAATGAAAGTTGTACAGTGTTCTTCTTAATTATTTTACTTATTTGGGGGAGGGAGCTTATCAATTATTTTGTGAAACTCTTTAGGGATATTATTTTGTGTACGTTCGCTGAAAGGCGGATTAAACTAAACTTGTCTTTTGCGTTTACTTCTCCTATTCTTAATAGTATTATTACTATTATATGCGTCTTCATTATTTATAATTTCACTCTTTTTATTCTTGTTATTATTTTATGCCCATTTTCATCCTTTACAATTCTTTTTCCCTTCATTGTTATGTTACATGATATTGTGTAGTTTGTTTTGCTAATTTTATTATTGAGTCAATTAATTTTTTACTTTAATTATGTTGGTATATGGACATTACCAGAATTTTAATATATTAATATTTTGGTTAAAATATACTAATAAGGTATATATATATATATATATATATATATATATATATATATATATATATATATATATATATATATATATATATATATAATACTGTATTGTATCTCTTTGCCTTCCTGAAATTCCGGTGTTTACCAAAAAGTATTTAATAACAAACACAGCGTAATTATTACATGATTATTTATGCAAACATATGTGCATGTATGCTTCTGCTGCAATTCCTTTCGAAAAGAAACATCATCGAGTCGGATCTTCTGCAATAAAACTTGATTTGGCCTAATAACGCTGTTTTTAAGGACTTGTAGCAGAAACATACGCATATATGTAGCCAATAATGATAGTATGAATAAACATATAATGCATTTTCGATTATACGTATACACACACACACATATTATATATATATATATATATATATATATATATATATATATATATATATGGTATTTTAGGGCTGGCAAACTTTAAATTAACATATTTATTTTATTTAATGTCAGATTTAGCAACTATCAGTTTGGGGGAGCTTGGTTTTGAAGCTCATCGTAAAGAGACTGACAGCCGAGCAGCGTTTTTAAATTGTGCAAATTTACTGTGAAAATTACTAACCAGTTCGAGAACGCATAACGTGAGTTTTATAATCGACAATCAAAACGGTTAATTAAAGAAAGTGCGGATCGTTTTCGCACTATGTTCACTCTAAATCCTGTAAGACGTTGTTTAGTGAGCACACAACGAGCAACTGCTGCCGTACAACATGGTGTTGATGATGCTGCAAATGTGTCAATTCGTTAACGTGCTCAACAAATAAACTTGGACCATTCGATTTTATGGGAAATTTTGCGTAAAGATCTTAGTTTGTGCGTTTACAAGATTCAATTTGTGCAGAAGTTGAAGCCAAATGATCATCGTTCACGACGTAGATTTGGTGAATAAGCCGAAGAAACATTGCCATTGATCCACAGTTTCATTTTAAAATTTTCTTCAATGATCAAGCACACTTTTGGTTAAATTGCTATGTCACTAAACAAAATTACCGAATTTGGAGCGATGATAATTCACAAGCTATGATCGAAACACCATTACATCCAGAAGTCAGTATTTGGTGCGTTTTATCGGCAGATGGAATTATGCAGTCCGTATGTCTTCAAAGGTGACGATGGACAGAACGTTACAGTAAACAATGAGCAATACAAAACAAGTTTAATAATTATAACTTTAGTTATAATACAAAGAGACAAATATTAGCGATTTGTGTTATATAATAGAATTAAATATAAGAAATTTAATAACGCAGGTTAAATTTAGCTTAAAGTAGTTAAGTTCAAAAAAACACATTAATCTGTCTATTTATCTACTGTTATGTAAAAGTATAACACAATCCGCCCGGTCACTGTTGTGGAACAAATAAACTTACTATCAACCAACCTCAGTACGGGGGAAAAGACATATACTAAAATGATATTTTAGCTGTTTTTTTATCTACTTTCACAATAAAATCACCAATTTTCACCAATGTCCTGGAAACAGCCCACGTATGAAGATCTGTCAAAGGTATTGAAACAAAAATGTAGTAGGCAAAAAAAATAAATGTTCTGTCAGCAACAGTACAACTTCAAAATAGTCAATATCGCCCACCTCCAGAAGAGAGGGAATTCCTGTCCGTGATAACCGTGGTAAAAGAAGACACACTCCAATCGCCAGAAACACCCACACACACACAATTTGCAGGACACTGCCGACTCGTCTCTAGCCTCCTGCTTTTATAGTGGCCGGGAATTATCCATTTGCATAATCACATGAGAAAGAAACGTGATTTTCCGAGAGTTGCATGGGGTAAACGCTAATAAAAACCCCCGGACGCCATCTTGGAATTCTCTTTTCCCCCCAACCGGTGACACAACAGACGTACCCGAGGTAAGCTCTTTTTCCCCTCATTTTAGTTATTGCTACTTCTGCTACAGGTTTTTTTTTTATTACATTTTCACCCCAAACAAGGCACATTGCCACTTTGGTGTAGGGGGCTACTATCAGGGGAAACATCTACTGGGGTACTATGTAGGGATTAGGGCAGCGAGATGTTGGTTCACGTTGCACTTGAACTTATGCATGTCAGTACAGTCGGGGAAGCAGTGACCTGGAATGGAATTCCAAAGTCTAGCAGTTCTGGGGAAGAAACTACTGGAGTAGAAAGATCTTTTACATCTAGGGATCTCTACAGTGTGGGGGTGGGATTTTGCAGCTAGTCGGGTCTGTCGAGGGTGTTCACATCGTGGGGACACAAGTGCTTGCAGTTCTTCAGAGCATTCACCATTATAATACTTGTAGAACAGGCAGAGGGATGCAACGTTTCGACGATGGGACAGAGGCTGAAGCTTAGATGCCAGTTTAGGGCCTATCAGATTTGCGACTCTCTTTTGAACCCTGTCAAGGAGCGAGAGACTAGTAGCCGATGCACCAGCCCAAATATGACAGCAATACTCCATACATGGGCGAATTGTGGCCGTATAGAGGTACAGGATACTTTCGGTGTTAGAAGTTTCCTAGCACGGTAGAGAGAGCCCACCTTCCTCGCAGCGGCCCTGGCAATGCCTTCGATGTAATTGTTCCAACTCATGTTTCCTGTGAACGTTAGGCCAAGGAGCTTGAGAGACGTACTCTCAGATAAAGAGTCGTTGGCCATTGCTATAGGTGGTAGAGAAGGTTTCTTGTAATTATTGAATGAAACCAGTTTTGTCTTGGCGGCATTGAACGTTACCATCCGTTTTTGTCCCCATTCCACTACTGATTGGAGGTCATCCTCTAGTGTTTCTGCCATTACTTTAGATATATGTTCATTTGTTTTCCTGTCGTGCCTGCTATAGAGTGTGGTGTCATCAGCATATATACCCATCTCAGAGGCAATTTTGTCGGGGAGGTCATTTATGAATATCAGGAACAGCAGAGGTCCAAGGATAGATCCCTGGGGCACTCCCGCATTTATATCATATTGTTTAGATGTACGACCGTCGAGAACAACCTGGATTTTTCTCTTATATAAGAAGGATTTAATTATGTTAAGAATTCTACCAGTGATACCGTAAGATCTAATCTTCCTGAGGAGACCCTCATGCCATACCCTGTCAAAAGCCTTAGATATATCTAGAACTACCGCTCGGCCCTCTTCCGCTTTGTCCAGTGAATGGTATATGCGTTCAGAGATTACAGTGAGGATGTCTGCCGTGGAACGGGCTTGTCTAAATCCATATTGATGGTCGGTCAGAAGTTTAGCATCTGTAAGGTGCTGGACTAGAGCATGGTTAATTAAGGTTTCAAATATTTTGGCAAAAAGTGGGAGGAGGCTAATAGGGCGATAATTTAATGGGTCAGTTCTTTCGCCAGAATTCTTGAATACTGGTACAACAGAAGCAGTTTTCCAACAGCTCGGAAAGCAAAATTCATTAAGGCATTTGTTGTAGAGTTTGGAGAGAACTGGAGCTACTTCGGCTGAGCACTTTTTTAATAGCACAGCTGGGATGAGGTCGGGTCCACATGCTTTGGAAGTGTCAAGGTTTTTTATGATAGCATGCACCTGAGCAGGGGTGATTATCAGATCGTCTAGCGTGGCGTCTGTCCGCATAGGAAATTGAGGTAGGGGGTGGTTTAGAGGGTCCAGTGTGGAGTTTGAGGCAAACCGACTGGCAAGCATGTTAGCCTTCTCGGTTGCTGAGCAAAGAACCTCGTGATTGTTGGTTAGTGGGGGAATTGTTGATTGCCCATTATTTACTACACTGTTGTAGATTTTCCAGAAGTCACGAGTTCCTAGTTTTTGTGCTTCGATGCGTTTTTTAGTGGTTTCCGTAAATTCCCTCTTAGCTGTCGCTATTTCTTTCTTAACGTTACTTCTAGCTTCTATGTACTTCTGTCTGTTTGAACTGGACTTATGTCGGTTAAACCTGCGGAATGCATGCTGCCTTGGAGTAATGGCAGTTGCGCAAGTCGAAGTAAACCATTGGGGAGAGTGGGGCTTGCTATAGAATTTCCGCATGGGAACATGCGCTTCGATTGCAGTTTTGAACCATTCAGTGGTCTCGGTTGCACACTGTTCAGCAGGAAGAGAAAAAAGATTTCCCCATGGGGCGTCTCTGATAAGATCTCTGATAGCTTCCCAGTCAGCCTTTTTATAATATCTCGTTGTTTTGAGCACTGGCTCTTCAGTTTTGGGTCTAGAGTTTAGGGCGATTTCAACCATTATCACTGCATGATCAGCGTTCTCAAGTGAGCTGTCGGCTTTCGTTACACAATCATCAGGAACTGTGGTCAAAAACAGATCTAATAGTGATGCGTGTTGTTCTTCCTGATCAGGGAAGCGGGTTGGAAAAGTAACAATTTGCGATAGGGAGTGAGATACAGAGAAGCTATGAGTTGCGCTGCCTGCTGCATCTGTGTAAGTAGAGAATCCAAGCCAGTTTTTGTGATGGACATTAAAGTCGCCAAATACATGTACTTGGGCGCTAGTGTCGAAGAAGAGTGCTGTGTCTATGCTGTCAGATACTTTGTTTATTATGGTGCAGTCTTGGGTCGAGGGAGAGCGGTAGAGAAAGTAAAAGTAGCTAATGTTGTGTTGCATGATTAGTCTAAAGCACATAAAGGCTTGATCATCCGTTTCTAGGTTTGTTTCTCTAGTCAAGGGAAGGGTATTACGAATGGTATATCTGAAATGTTGGGTGTGGCCGTCTCCTTCACTCAGGGCTGTGCTACCACTCTGGTGTCATTCTGCATGGAATCTTCTTCGTCTTCAGGCCCGTTTCCCTTGACCTTGGGCAGACATTCAATACAGGCACAAACAATGCACGACACAATTGTATATAGAGATCTTAACTATTTTATTCTCCAAATGTTTTCATACAATAAACTGAACGTAATTAGCTCCTAAAAACTAACTAACCTTACTAATGATGAGATGAGGGGGGCTCCCTTTCCTCTCATCTACAGAGGGACAGAAAATACGTACTCATCTCATACTGTCCAGACGAAAAGAGGGCGAAAGAGGGAAAGGGAATTATGGGCTGCATTTCTATGTATCTCTCCGCCTACAGCCAAATTACCACCTGACCATGCAGGTAGGGTGCATAAGCAACTACCAACCGTGGCACCACGATATAGTGCCACAAAAGGAACTGTGTGTGTGTGTGTGTGTGTGTGTGTGTGTGTGTGTGTGTGTGTGTGTGTGTGTGTGTGTGTGTGTGTGAGAGGGGTTCTCTATAGACTTGGAACGGCTAGGCCGATTTTTTTTAAATTTCACACGAATGTACTTATTATGTCTGTGGATGTTCTTAGGTACGTTTTGTAACATGTGTGTTCGATAAGTATTGAAAATCGATAATTAAAAAAAAATATTTAAGATCAAAGTTAACGATTTTATACGACCTAACACGAAAAGTACATTTGTAATTTTTATCACCGCACAAGCAGAAAGGCTCGCCGTATAAATTCGGAATCAATGTTTCTCTTTAGAGTACAAATGAACCATGATACTTGACTTTTGCATTTTAACCTTTAAGTTAAGCCATTATTTTCAGATAATTTTATGAGATCAACAGTAAATTCTCTACAGTGCGATGTAGACTACAATGTGCTTTGGACTAAGTCACTGCGAGGAGGCATGTGAAGCTTCCTCCCAGTGCACTGTTAGGAAGGGTCCCTAACTAGAGCTGGCAATCAATCGATTTGATTTGATTTGTTTTAAAAAACGGCGATTTCACCAGTTTTTATAACAATAAAATTATGGAAGAGTGAAGCATTTGTTAATCTTCATTCAATATCGGACAAGGCTTGGTCCACCTGCTAGTTATGACTATTATAAAAAAATATGACATGTATATTTGGTAATCATACTTCGAAAATTCAACAGAAATATTTGTCTTGTGTACATATGTCTCAGAAATTATCACTTTATCCGATAGGTAGAAGTTGACAATTATAAGCATAACATTATCTCCATATATAATATTTTGAGTGTAGAAATTCCCCTATGGACCACAGTACTGTGCGTTTGCAACAACAGATGCCACATACAAATTAAATACATCTACCCTGATAGCCACTATCTTATGTAGCTTATGACCACCATTTCTGCCACATTCACTCATGATAATAAAATGTTACATTACATCCGATGAGCAACAATATTACAATCGCCACATATACAGAGGAAGAAGTTCCTATTTTCTCTCTCAATATTTAGTGTTCTCATAGCTACCAGTTGAGACCGAGTCAAATTCTATATTTTCCTACGATATTGTGCTTGCTCCGCCATTAACTAGTTATTACATACATACACATAACATAATCCTTCCATTTCCCGATTTAAAAATAATAAATTCTCGCTCCTCAAATTCGCCCATTTTGATTGGCTGATTATTCGCATATTCCGGAATCTACTTCTATAATAAATAAACGAATGTCAGAAATTATAAAATGTAGCGTCGCTCTCTACAGAAGAAAATCGTCCTAAAAAACTAAATTCAACGTATTAACCGATTGTCGTCGCTCTGTACATATTGCAATCATGCTAACAAAAAAAACGATTGTCGTCGCTCTCTGCAGATTATGATCGTGCTGAAAATTTTTTAACATATTAACCAATTAGCGTCGCTCTATACGGAAGATAATAACTTTGTTTGGTTTTGTTTTTGTTTTTTGTGGATAAATTTTTACATAAGCTCCACCCCCACAATTTTCTTTAACATGACAACTTTTAAAGGTTTTCGACTATGCTGATTACGAAAATCTCATTTGGTTGGGGGTATTTATTCCGAAAGCCGTTCTTACGGTGGAGAGGTTATGGGTGTCTATTCCAAAAGCCGTTCTAAACATGCGGATATTGGGGATTGGTCACCAACAACAACTGTACTTTAATTTTTACGAGAGGGAGGTCTGCGTCAACCGAGCAACGCAGGTTAACGGATCCTGCTAGTTATATTATACTGGACTACCCGTGATCCGTTGAAATTCGAGACGTTGCATTGCTTATAAATGTGTTATTAATAAGCTTACATAAGGTTGATATTATGGCAAAAAAGGAAATTATAATATATATATATATATATATATATATATATATATATATATATATAAGAAATAGTGAAATAATAAAACAAAATTAAAGAATAAATTAGATGACATTTATGCGATTTATTTCTCGCCATTTCATCAGACGTCTGAAAGTTTTGAAATGAATAGGGGGGAAGCTTCCCTAATTTTATCAGGCAATGAGAAACAAAAATGAAAGTATAAAACCTCCCGGGAAACGTCGGCTCCGGACAGCTAGTAATCTTTTTCGCACTTTTCTTTTGTTTGTTACCTGATATTCTAATGTTTTATTGTTTTTGCTACACTGTACCTTCACCAATCGCGTTTCCTGTGCTTTTATGGACAACAAGTATTGTTTGCCGGCCTTTGTTTCGGCATTGATCGATCAATTCATCATTATTTTTTTTTCGTCAGTTTTTCTCGGCATTCCTCCCAACAGATCGATAATTCCAACATTGTGATTTGTTTAGTGTTGTTATTTTAGAATATAACTAGGTCTGGCCATGTAGATTTTAGAACGATGTGTTTGTAGAATTTTAATTGATTGACTAAATCTACTGTCCATTGTCGACCATTTGCTGAACTAAATAGACTTCGTGCAGACAATTTGTTTGGTTAGTGCGTTTCTTTTTTGTTTGTTGTTGTTTCTTTTTTCTCTGACCGTGATGACTTTTATGCAAGTGTTTTAGACAGTTTTATTTGAATTGATTGCCGTGCGTACCGTATCTTATCGTTTCAACATTTATAGCAACTATCAAATAGTGTCCTCTTGCAACCACTTGAGACTCTATCATCGACCATGCTTAAAAACTTATTGGAGTGGCAAAATGCCATACACCTTTAGCCGATGCACATCGATGAGACGGATGTCTTGGCCATTTAAATGTACATTTTACCAAATATTTAAGTGTTTAAGAAGGCTGATAGCAATGTAGGATCTCGGAATGGTGAAATCTGTAGATGTATAAACAATAAACCGAAAACCAAAGGCAACCTTTACATTATAAATATTCGTATATGCACTATTGGCCAAAAATCTGGAACAGTTTAGTTTTTCTTTCAATTTCTCCAGAACATTGGGGGGGGGGATTACAACTAAACTTACACACATTTTACATATCTCTTATGTTGATACACTGCATTGATTATACTTCATTATAAAAGATAGAAAAAAGTTATGAGCATTTCAATTTCTTTTTAAATTAATGTGGCCAAAACCGTGGTACAAAGAAAATAAATTTAAAAATGACAGAAACATTGAAACATCAAAATACCAAAATACACATACAGTAGCGTCCAAAACAAAGGGACAAAATTTTAAAACCTAATATTTGCTAGAAATAACAACTGTGAAAAGCTGAAATTTTGACAACTGGTAGTCGTTATCATCCATAATAATTTACTAAAATTTGAATCATTTGCACTGTACGCTCATAACTTTTTTCTATCCTTTATAATGAAGTGTAATCAATGCAGTGTATCAACATAAGAGATATGTTAAATGTGTGTAAGTTTAGTTGCAATCCCCCACTCCGAATGTTCTGAAGAAATTGAAAAAAAGCTAAACTGTCCCAGTTTTTTTTTTTTTTTTTTTTTAGCCACTAATGTATATTCATTTCTCAAACGATCGTTCATACGTAAATCAGTAAATAAAGATTTATCGTTAAATATAACCGGGATAGTATAATGGCATATTATATAGTTTCGAGAGTAAAACTTTCTTTTTCCAAAAAATAAAAACGAACCAAACGTATGCCGTATAAAAAGGAGAGTCTTTCTCTCGAAATTATCAAACAAATTTTATCATCTTAGTTATATTTAACAGTGCATCCATATTTATTGATTTATTTGTGAAAGACCTTTAGAAAATATATAGATATACAACGATTTGTAATTTAAATGCTGTATTCGATTGCCTGTTTTTATCAATATGTCACGTTATTCCATCTTCTCGATATCCTATATTGCTACCAACCCTTTTAAATACTAAAATATCTGTTTATCACAATGCTTCAAGCAAACTACCTCCCCCTTTTATTTTACCATATATTCCCTTCTCATCCCTACCCCTTCCTCCCTGTAAGTTGAGTCTATTAGATGTTCATTAGATATTTTATACTCTTCGTTTTTTTTTATTTTGTCGTGATTTTGTTATGTATACTTTCACTGGATGAGTACATGACCGATCCATTCAACCGCCACTAATTCTATGCAATTTCACTTCTGTTATCTCTACTTCTTTGCTTGAATTGCCTTTTCTCTATACTCAGTCTATGATAATAACTTTTGCTACTGTTGGGTTATTCGAATATTTTAGTTGCATTTTTGTTCAGTTTCTTACAACTGTATTTTGTTCTTTAGTAAACCGCTCGAAAAGGTGAATTTGAAGTATAGCGCAGCACTGCTAACCCATTTTGGTAACTATAGTCTCGCCGGAATCACTGTAGCACCGAAGTTTATTCGGTATCCAAAATAAAAACTTTTAAACTCGTTTCAGCGCAATTAGACTCGCGCAAACATTCATCTGAATTAATAACAACAAATCACAACATTTTTGACCAATCAGAAGATGTTCTGAATTCATTCACAATGAAATTTTTAAAGCAGCATAATAAAAGACCGATTTTTCATCAATAAACTAGTTGAACCGAAGTCCACGGATAGACGTCGCCTCAGCACCCGTCTATTAGACCTTGAGCCTGCTTCTATGTCTCACGCACGTAGTCATAGCATACGCATGCAAACATTAACGAGCACACAAACACACGATGTTTAACTCTTTCATTATCGTCTGCTAATGCGTATAAACTTACTTGTTGAGATGTTTCCAATTTTTCTTATTGAACTTTTTTCTTAATATGAAAACAAATCAATATTGACTCTTATCGATAACTTTTAATGAAAGATGATTATGATTTTCAGAGTCGTGGATAATTAATATGTTTTTAAATTATCGACTCTTACTTCTTCAATATCTCTGTAAAAGAATCCCCTCGTCTTACAAAGACTCTAAAAATATTGACGAACAATCTATTTTTGTTTCCTATTACTATAATATTCCATTTAAACCATATTGTTGGATTATGCCGGAGCAACATCAGATGACTTTGCTGATAATGGTTTTAGAAATTATTATTAAAAAGTAAAATGTTAGATACTGAACATTATTATTATTATTGTTAACTCTTACGTAGAAAAAAGTTATGCAGATATAATATTTGAAAAAAAGGAATGTTTATCAAAATATTTTGGTTAACTTAGAAACAATTACAAGGAAAAAATGGGTGGACATAAGCAGAGTGGGTTTTCAAACCTAGGGACAAAAACAATACATTTGGTCAGAAAACGTGACTGAAAGTCCCGTGCTAGGTCTTTGTGTGGCCGAGTGATGTAATCACAAAAAAATAGTTACATATATATATATATATATATATATATATATATATATATGTTCAAGAGAGTTAAGAGATATAGAGAGAAGTAGTTGGAGTCGAGAGAGGGACAGAGACGGTCTTCAGATTTAAGATGGCTCCGAGTAGAGGGGCTCAGAAATGACGATAATCAGAATCAGCGTTGCAACTTTCCAAAAGAGGAAAAACACTCTGGAATAAAAGATTTGCTGAAAATAAAACTCGAGGCTCTGTCGTTTGTTAGGAGGAATTTCCGTTAAACAAAACAAAAGATGAACCAGATATGTTCCCGATTGGCCAGATGTTGAAGTGTTATTCGTCCTTTGTGTTGTAAAGGTATTTATGTGTATTCTTGTCCCGTCATAAACTGTAATTAAATGTACATACACACACATACAACGCTAGACGATCACAACGCTAGACGGCCATAGATGAACACGGGTATATACACACTGTGATACGTAAATACAAACGTAAATAGACTCTGTATACACATATCCATTAGAAGAACATTTATACCACCAAACGAACATTACATAGATGACTATATAACATGTACAAGGTTTAGTCTTCTCGTTTATACATCCGTGCTTTATACACACTTCCAAGTTATATACAGAACCCCGCAACCTAACAATATATGCAATATTTATTTTATGAATTTATGTTTCCGGTCTCATTATTTTGCTAGTCTTTATCATATAATATGTCTCTTAGTTTTTCACATTTATTTATGAACATAAGAACTATTTTCACTGAAATTATTTCTTGCCCAAATTGAACCCCATAAAAGTAATCTGATGAGCTCTCAAAATTATGCCCTCAAAACCGAATTGCCTCGCCGATGACTGCGCAAATTTCGAGCAGTAGACCCAGATGCACTTGGTTATTTATGATCGGGGACTGTCAGTGGTAACAAAAAAGTTTTTGTTACATTTTCAGCAGTCAAAAATCAATATTCGATTGTACATACGCGTGAGGGTTTTTATTCATTTCTTTTATAGTCGCTTGTTTTATATGTAGAAAGTAACACAAGGAGATGTTCGCTGAGAGTTTTCTCCAAGGTTTTATTTTAAAGAAAAATGACTTAGGAGAGAGACTAAGGTCTCTTAATTATTTACTTCTTAACTTTCTAATTAAACTGAAACAAGTGACGCACACAGACAGAAACATCTACGTAATTTTCCGCTTACATTATTCTACATTATTGGCGGTGTCTCATCCGCATGACTTCCACATTGAGACTGATTTGAATATTTTTGTTTCTCTCGGTTTGAAAACGTGATATCATCCGTCATCTCATCATACCTCTGCTTTTCTTACCGTTTTACCTGCTGCTCCCTGCCTCAACTTTACATCTATGAGAACAATTCTGGTTGGCAGATCTGAGTTAATATATTTTATACTAGCTAACTTAATCGCCGTTGATGTTGGGTCCCTAATATGTGATACTTTGACATGTCTAAGCATTGACCGAGACAACGAAGGAGAAAGAAGAAAAAAGAAGTGTTGACGGAATATGAATAAGAAAAGAAGAAAGGTATGAAAGAGGCATTGGAAATTAGGCGTAGTGACAGTGTTTGCAATGTCTACGAATAGGCAAGGGGGAACCTCTTTGATTGCATGTCTGAAAGACTTAAGTAGAAGTCCTAATAATGTGAAATATAATGAGAAAATGAATAGTTTGAATATGATCTGATTCAAACCCTGTCAATTTGGATGCACTAAGATACCACCCAATTACTTCTGGTATATATTGGGATCCTACACCAGTAGATAGATATTATGTTAACTAGTGTGAATTTTGGAAGTGTTACAATAATTACATGTCGGGACGGCCTGACGGTGAACGAAGATGGACCAACTTAGCGTAATTCATGCGAGGGTTCATGGGTCAGCTCACAGGACAAAACGTGCTAGAAGCAGGTGTCGATGAGTACATGAGAAATGATCACATGTTCGGGGATTGGAACATTTTCGAATCTGTTAGAGTTTTAGAAACGAACAGACCAAACCTGGCCAACAATGTAGAGGTTCGAGTGAATAGTTCCTCGAGACTGTCCGTTCATCGACCATTTTCAAGGTCAAGTAAGAAAATTAAACAAGAAGATTCATTTTAGACTGTCTTTTATAAGTAATTAATTTTAGGTCTCTCACCTCGTGACAGAACTTCTCTTCTTAATACAAACTTTTAACCGCTAACAAGTCTCCATTATATATTTATAGATTCGTTTTATTCGCCTGAATTAATCAGCTTATCAACAGCAAATATACGACGCAACAATGCACACGTAGATGGCGGAGATCAAAGAATGAAAACCGTTGAAGATTTTTTTTTTTGTAATAAAAATGTTACAGTCTCTCTCTCTCTCTCTCTCTCTCTCTCTCTCTCTCTCTCTCTCTCTCTCTCTCTCTCTCTCTCTCTCTCTCTCTCTCTCTCTCTCTCTCTCTCTGGTGAAATTGTGGGAAGCAATTTAATTCTACAGAATTTCACTTTTCACAAAAGTGGCACAACTGAAAACAAAGTAAAATATTTATTCACGGCCTCTTTCACGCAGATTCCAAAAACGACATCGTCTCTGAGAGAAATAAACATTATACTGGTTGTGATATAAGCAACTAGCCTTATGAAAAGAAATATTAATAAATACTTGAAAATACTTCCTGGAAGACTAAGCTATAATGAAATACAGTTGGCAAACATAAAGAGAACAAAGTCTATCCTTAAAAGAGCCCTCAGACATAAATTCAAATCGTAATGAAATCAACTGTTAGCTGTAGGGGCTCGGGGGCGCCCCTGATCTTTAAAAACTAATTGAAGTAAAATAAATTTTTAAAATGTATTAAAAAATGTCTGACGTACAAACCAATCGCCAGCGCAGGTTTTGACACTCAACGATTGAGAAGCCGGGCCAACTAAAGTCTAGAAGCCAAATTCCATTAGCAGGTGACCTTTACATTATCTGCCACAACAAAGTATGTAAATACCTCCATTGGAAGATCTGTAGAGAGATGCAACTTGGCATATAGTTAAACCTCTAGAAACATGAACCTTCCACGAGGACAGCAAACGCAAAAGTGACAATGCTCTATGACGAAGACATACAGTCGTGCAGATGTATCAAAGATCAGGCCATCAAACCAGACATTGCCGTATGAAACAACCCTAAAACGATTGCATTGATTATTCATGTAACCATTCCAAATGACTATGGTCTTGATAGAGACAAACGGGAACAGAAAATATTATGACCTCAACAATGGTCTCTGAAAGATATAAACATTATACCGTAATGCTGTAGAAGCAACTGGCCTAATCGAAAACATCTTAAGAAATACTTAGACACGGTACCTGGAAGATCGAGTTTTGATAAAATACAAATATGAAAAGGAAAAAAAAACGTTTATCCTTGGATAAAAATTCAAATCGCAATAAAATCAAAATCAAAATAAAAGTATATTATTTTTAATTGGAATTCATTATTGAGATGAGTATTATTTATTATTTTCTTATTTATTGCAGACTATTATCCTCATCTTCTCTTAGTTGTTTCATGACGTTTCGGCCAACTATTCCATTGGCCTTCGTCAGACGTTGAATCTCTGCGATTCCAAGTGAGAATTGTCTGAAGACAGCGGTTTCAATCTACCCAAAGCCGGCTAGAGACTTACTTGGCCAAAACGTGGCGAGACGAAAACAACTACGGAAGGTCCACAGTATTAATGCTGGAGTTCCTCAAGGGTCCATCCTGGGCCCAACTCTCTTCCTGATCTACATCAATGATCTACCAAAACACATACTAAAATCTTTCGTTGACATCTATGCTGATGACATGACCATCTGTGGCAACACATCTAAGGCTGTAAATGACAAAGTTCTCTCCGATTCTTTCGCTTCTGATCTTGAGTGCGTGGTACAGTGAGGGAAGAGGTGGCTGGTTACTTTTAATGCATCTAAAACCAAGCTTCTATCTTTACATCATCAACGCTCTGATCCCCATCTGGCATCGTCTAGGGGAAGCTCCATGTTTTGATAAGCGTCTGGGTTTGACCTTTACTCCTGGCCTGAAAAGGAACACATACATCAAGTCAGTTGCCAAGGTCGCTGGAAAAATGGTAGGATCCTTCTATTGCTCCAGAAGATATCTCACTGCTGATGCAATTCTCTATCTATATATAAAAGCCAAGTACGTCCAAGGATAGAGTACTGTTGCCACATCTTGGCAGGAGCTGCTAAAAACAGCTTATAATGCCTTGACAGAGTACAAAATAGGCTTCGTGGCTTAACGGGGGATGCTCTTTTCTCTTCCCTGCAATCTGTCTCCCACAGGAAAGACGTTGCGAGCCTGTCTTTGTTTTATCGTTATTTCCATGGCAAGTGCTCGTAAGTATGTATATGTAAGTATGTATGTATATATGTATGTATGTATTACGTAAGTATGTATGTATTTCGTAATATGTGTGTGTATTACGCAAGTATGTATGTATTACGTAAATATGTATGTATGTATTACGTAAGTATGTATGTGTGTATGTATTACGTCAGTATGTATGTGTGTGTATGTATTACGTAATTATGTATGTATGTCCTGTAGAAATTTTTTATTTGTTGTTTGAAATGTGACAAATTAATCTTCTGTCCATTTCATTTATTGTTTCTCGTCCTTTCCAGGTGGTGATCATCATCGAACTGACAATCTCTTTAGACCATATACTCAAATAGATGCCGGGCCTTAATAAGCAGTGACCATGAAAACATCTCTATCTTTCTCTGTTTGGTGTTTGTTACTGCAGAAGAAATGAATTAATTTGTTGATAGCAGCCAAATTATTCTTGATCGCCGATACATTAACGCTTTCAAGCGATAATCCAAAATAATATTTTTTATATCAAACATGTTTAAATGTTTTGAACATATCTGCTACCTCTCTACCTGCGATGTTATCGCTTTTCCAAGATTCTTCGCTGTTTTCCCCCTTAATAACGGGATGTCTTCACTGAGTATTCGAAAACAAAAATTATCTGCAATTGTATTTTTTGTTGTTTTTATTGTTGTTATATAAGTGATCGTGAATTGATTTTTTCCAATACTATTTGCTTTTCAATAGAACGCAGCAACCATCTGTCATAATGAACGACATCTTCATATATGCTTTTTAATTGTTAAGAGATTCTATGCATAACAGCGGATGTTTACGCCTATATATATATATATATATATATATATATATATATATATATATATATATATATATATATACATACTAGCGGTGGTACCCGGCGTTGCCCGGGTGTTTCGATGTGTGTGTAGTTTTGGGTAAATCAAAACAAAAGAATAATAAAAAAAATTTGCCCGAGTGTTTGTTTCCGGGGGGGGGTTAAAAAATGCAATTGGCCAAAAAAGAAAAGGAAAGAAGAAAAAAACAAAAAAGAAGAAAAAGAAAGAAAAGAAGAAAAAGAACAAAAAGAACAAAAACTAGAAAAAAAAAGAAAAAGGAGAAGAAAAAAGAAGGAAGGAAAGAAGAAAAAGAAGAAGAAAGAAGAAGAAAATAAAAGGAAGGTAAAAAGGAAAAAAGAATAAAAAAAAGACAAACAGAAAGAAAAACAGTGTCTAAAATGAAAATATGTTTATTTTATGCTAGTATTTAATGTATTTATTTATTTGTCTTGTTTCGTTTATGCAAAAGATTTATCCACATAAAGTAATTTGTCTGCAAAAATAGATGTTTTAACAATATAAATGCTAGGTGTAAGTACGCCGGGTTTTTTATTTGTTGTTGTTAATTAAACATGTGTGTATGCATTGCCGTCATAGTGGCTTTCTTCCAAATCCAATGTCGTCTGCCTCAATTTACGTAGCGTTTTTTCATTGGGCTAATGAAACTTCGAGAAATTCAATGTGTAAAAATAAATTATGAATAAGTAACTAATTGGAAAAGAAGAAGTCACCTCTTCCTCGTAATATCACCTTAAAAAGTACAGTAAATCGGCTGCACATAAAACTGTATTTACCTGAATGTTGGCTGGGAATTGTTAATCGATGGGGCTAGGTTGATAAAGGAATGAACGTGACATAAATACAGTTGGATACGAAATTAATAGTTGCAGACGGATAGAGTTAGATGTAAAATCTGGAATCCAATGTTAGTTAGTTTCGTGTTTTTGTGTATTTAATAAACGCGGTTGTTTCTGCGTAAACTATAGAATGCGGCGGAGAACGGATTTCTGTGAGAGAACTGAACTGTATTCACCTGAATGTTGGCTGGGTAGTGTTAATTGATGAGGCTATGTCGAAAAAGAAAGGAACGTGGCATAAATACAGTTGGGAATCCAATGGCAGTTGGTTTCGTTTGTTTGTTTGTTTGTTTGTTTATTTATTTATGTAATACACGCTATTTTCTCTGTGTAAATTGTATTTTTAATGCGAAGGAGAACGAATTCCAGTAAGAGAGCATTGTGATAGATTGCTATTAAATTAAGCAAGGTAAAATTGAACGTGAGCTAAGAATGTGTGATAAAAAACGAAAAAAAAATATTAAAAAAAAAGATCGTGCTTGACTGAGCTTCAATATATGGTTTTCCCCTGGAAAATGTTCACAACAAATACTCGTCCAGGTAAAATACATTTGAATAACTGATCTCACTCTCTATCAGTGTCTAAAACTAAACGAAAATTTCTGAACAAAGTTTTTACCCTAGAACTTAAACACAATACCGCAGGGCTACTTCTCAGCTGACTATAACGTGGTTGTTTTCAAATTTAATAGTTCTTGTTGAACCTTCCTTTTAAGTAATCAAACTCTGTCCAAGTTCCGCCATTACCAATCTTAAGGTGATGTCTAACTGTACGGCTGATACCCATTATCCCTTATCCTCAAGTGGCCCTTTCGCCTTGATAAGCGGTGACTCCCTAGTAAAAAATATCTTTGTCAAACTTGATATACGTCCTGATGAGTTATTAAGTATCACTCATTAGGTGTCCACGTGTCAGCAAGATGCCTAAACCCTTCCCCAGAGTTTCACAGCAGTTGGCGTGTGTTTCACGGCAAGACTTTTTGTTCCCTTGTTGCTCATTAACAACTGACAAAGACAACCCAAACGGATTTCTCTCTCGGGCCTTATCGCACCACACCTATTCCTGAGGGATATATGAAAAGAAAAGTCGAGCATTCTTTCACCCTCTACGACTAAAAATCGAGAAGCCTCTGCGTGCAGAACAAAATCTAAGAACCTCTTTCATTATGACAAAAGTTATGATGTTTTCCCTTTTTAAAGATACGTGGACTACATATATATATATATATATATATATATATATATATATATATATATATATATACATATATATATATATATACATATATATATATATGTGGGGATGTAGTGTAGTGTACGTATCTTTTAAAAGGAAGAACATCATAACTGTAAATAATAGCTTGAGTTAAAGTTTAAAATGCAAAAGTCAAGTATCATGGGTCAATTGTGCTGTAAACATTCATTTCTAATACGCCCTTATTTTATCAAACAACCAACTGTTCATTTTATGAAATTATTTTTACATAATCACTTGAATTAAAGTTAAACATACAAAAATCAAGTATCATGATTCAGTTGTGCTCTAAAAAGAAACATGTCTTATAACAGAATCCACATTGATTTTATAGGCTGGACTTTTCTGCTTGTGGGATAATAAAACTTCTTAAATCGGCCCAACTGTTTCAGAGTCAATAGGGAACAAACGCATGCACACAAATTACGATGCTATCGCTATGACGAGATGCTAACCACTCACCTACATACTTTGACCAAATGTGTCAGACTCTCTGATCTATAAATCAACTGAGTTTCAAGACAGTGGAAATTATCTCTCTCTCTCTACTAATATATATATATATATATATATATATATATATATATATATATATATATATATATGGGGGATGTAGTGTAGTGTACGTATCTTTTAAAAGGAAGAACATCATAACTTTTGTTTGAATAAATTTGTTTGAATACATTTTCAATAACAATATTTTTATTATATAAATGTATGGGGGAATATGCTTAATAATAGTCAATAACTGTTAAAGAAAAACGAAATAGGGAAGAAACATCTTAAGATATTGGCATTTCGAACCTAATGCTTCTCATCAGAAAAGGCGAAAAGGCCGTCATTATACAAAAGTAAAGTAAAAAAAAAAAAAAAAAAAAAAACACTTTAAAAAGTTCCGGTAAAAAATGAAAAAAATGAAAGTGATTATATAAAGGTGAAAAGAAGATAAAAGAAATTTCAAAAACTCGAAGGAAGGGGAAAGGAAATAATAAGAAACTATCGTGACAAATGTACGAACTTAACTAAGTCCGTACATTTGTCATGCTTAATGTTTAATTAGCATTTTCATTCCGCAATAAACACTAAGATTAAATGGACACATCTTATTTTAGATGCGCCCAAATCTAATATTTTTTACTCTTTTTCATCGCAAATGAGGCAATCTGGAACGACGCTTGTAAATCCATTGAATCATTTCGAAATTGTCAGGAGACATTGTGAAATCTGCTGCAAGGAAGGTGGGCTCCCTCTATCGTGCTAGAAACTACTCACACTTGAGAATATTCTGTACATCTACAAGGCTGCCATTCGCCCATGCGTGGAGTATTGTTGCCACATTTGAGCTGGTGCATCTACCACTAGTCTCCCCCTCTTGGATTAGGGTCCAAAAAAGGGTCTTCAATCTAATAGGTCCCATTTTGTCAACTAGGCTCCTCTGACCTATCGCCGCAATGTTGCATTCTTGCGCCTATTTTACAAGTATTTTAACAGAATGTGCGCTGATTAACTCGTTGCACTTGTGCCCCTCTCGACGTACATATTTTTGACAAACACGCTTAGAAATAAAATCACACTCCTTCACTGTTGAGGTTCCTAAATGCCAGGAAGCTTTCTACTTTAATAGTTTCTTTCCTAGAACAGCTAGACTTTAAAAAAAAAACCCTGCTGCCTGCTTTCCTAACTGTACTGATATGCAGAAGTCAAATGTAACGTAAACCAAAATCTTGTTAGTCTTTCTTAGGCATGGTCAAATTAGTAGCCCCTTGCGTGAAATATGCCTTGTTTGGGGTGAATGTGAGTAAAATAAATGACAAGTTTGAATATCTTTATTTCTTCAATCTGCATGAAATTATAAACATTATTTACAAGACTTGTTGAATGCATTCTAAGAACTCAGCAGCCATTTTCTTTCTAGACCGCTCTGTTTATACAATACCGCTAAAGAGATAAGTAGACCAGTGGTCGTCAACCGGAGGTTTACGAAACAAAAGTTTTGAATAACGAAACGTATTATGTGTGTGTGGATATATGTTTGTGTGTGTGTGTGTGTTATAACTTCGAAATACAAACGAGTACATAGGTGTAACGTTATTCAGCCATAATATAACCTATTTATGTTTGTCACACTTCCCATCGATGAACGCCGATATTGAACGGACGTATGTTATGAATATCCTTGCTTGTTCTTTGATGCTCATATTTTATCATGATTTGTTCTGCTTAGTTGCTGTAGCAACCAAGATACGTATTGACGTCATTCTGGCGACCTAGCATCTGTCTGTTTGTGTACATTTCCCTACACAATATCTCTGCCAATTTTCAGTCTACAGACTCGAAATTTGATATACAGGGTACTGAGATTTGGGAAAATCTTTGTAATTCGTTTTCGGCCAGAAATTTGGCTATTAAGGGGTCAAAATTCAACGATTGGACCTTTGAGAACTCTACCAAACTCCTCCAACAATTTTGGGTACAAACAATTGAAATTGTAGATATAGGTTCCATGGACATGGATCTAACTTAATAACTTGATTTCAGCTCAAAACAATAAATGCTAAGGGGTCATAATAGGGGTCAAAGTTAAAATAAATTGACCTCTGCGGTCTCTACCAAATTACTCAGACAATTTCTGGTTTAAACATTTGAAATTTTACATAAAGGGTGTTCAGAAATAGGGCAAGCTTTTTAATCAGTTTGGGTCGAAAATTTGAGCAACCAATATATAAATGTATGTATGTATTTTTGCATATCTGCCTAAAACTTTCTACAGAGGTGACGTATTTTCACAAGATCAGTATCGTTTTGAAGCTCGACACTTCAGACAACAAATACAAAAAAAATGGCTAAAAACATTACTTTTTTCACCCTAAACTGGGTACTTGTCTACAGCAATGGGTCGCTTTTTTTTCGCCGATATTTTCGAAAGTCATTCCTCTTTTCGATTGTCTAGCCTTAATTTAAACCTAAGTCACTTTAAGTTTAGCAGTGGCCGTAACAGCAAAGACGTCACGTTTTCCCCCCGTTCTTTTCCTCCTTCGCGGTACGGCTTCGAGACTGCTTTCCTACTACCACTTTTATTTATTTATTTTTTTGCTCAACACACACATCGAAACACCCTGGCAACGCCGGGCACCCATGCTAGTATATATATATATATATATACCAACCAATATTGTGTACAAATTTCAATGCCCCTTAGGAGAGTGTAACTCCGAAAATAAAAACGCATATATTGGACATACAAAAACAACATTGTCCCGTCGATTAACGATGCATTTGAACAGTACTAGCTCAATATACCGGCATTTAACAAATCAACGTAGCTGTCCCCCCTCTAATCTTAGAAAGGTCCTCGTGGACAACACAAGGATTTTGCAACGAGAAAGTAATTGTAAAAAATTAAAAATACTTGAAGCACTATATATAAAAACCCAGCACCCATCTATAAATAGCATTAATTTTGAAAGTAGCAATAATGTGCTGAAATGTTTAGCATAACCAGTATACAACTGGTTTTACTAACATTGCCTTTTATCATCCTAATTTTTAATCGAGTTTTTTATCACTCGTAAATGTATATCTTAATCGACTTTTCATTGACTCTTTTTATCATTCGTAACTATATATTTCACTACTATTTTTAATATTTTATCTCCACCTGATGATGATTCAAGAAAGAATCGAAAGCGCTCGTGTGAACCATGGAACATTTGTAAATACCTTCCATCTTGAAGTTAAAAAAATCTTACGAAAGATCGAAAAACTGAAAAAAAGAATCCTTAAGCAAGGTATCTCTGCTGTTTTTAATAATGTTTGCCTGAATATATATATATATATATATATATATATATATATATATATATATATATATATATGAAAATATATTTATTAATAAGCAGAAGTGTCCGCGTTTCATTAGTGATTAGCTTGACGATTACCTTCAGGAATGAAATGCAGACGCTTCTGTGTGAAATGCAGACGCTTCTGTGTAGCTTAATTGCCATAAATATATTTTCTTACTTCACTACAAAACTCTACTAACGTATTGAGCACTACTGAAGTAAATACTAAAAATCTCTACACAATATATTATCACCTTATATTATTACGCATGAATATATATATATATATATATATATATATATTAGTGAGGGGACGATTCCAATATTTTTCCAGATTCCGATTCCGGATAATCGTCCGAACACTAATATATATATATATATATATATATATATATATATATATATATATATATATATATATATATATATATATATATTCCTTTCATTTTTACAGATGCTTTGGTTATAAAGGATACTTAATGATAGTATTGAAATTGTCATTGTAATTTTGCCGTTAATCAATTACTTTCCTTTTAAATAAATTTCAAGTGCTCTCAGCCGAAGTTAATATTAAAGTTGCACTGAAGAGCTCATTTTGTCGTTCGTATGAGGGGAGTTCCAAAAAGAATACCTCCTATTTTTCCATTCGAATAAATTTGGGGGGGATTTTAAATTTCATCGTTATGATGACTAAACTTATGCATTCATGACCTGAAAATTTCATCTGATATTGCAGATATTGATAGTTTGGGACTCTAAGAAAGCAACTCCTTTCATGGGCGTGCACCAGAAGCAGAGATAAGTCACTGAATTCCTGGCAAAAGTGAATTGAAAATGGTGGTGACTATGCAGAAACATAAATTCTAGAGCACGAAATGTTACTCGTTAGCAATGCCGTTTTCGCAGCTCTTTTTCTAGTTAAAAATATTGAAGGCTTTGTTGTTGGAACGTCACTCGTATAATAGAAAATAATCCAAATCTGATACAAAGAATGAGGTTTGGGTCGATTCCTGATATAGCCATTCTAGGAATAAAGAACTGCAATAAAAATCCCAAAGACAAAACGAAATACAAATATCGTGAAATGGCATCTTACCTAGTTTGTCAGACTCTTCTCCGTCGCCGTCATAGCGGCATCCACTATCCACGGGGTCGTTGAGATGTCTATCCCACTGATCACACCCTTTTTCCACGTCCCACGGGTGCGCCTGGATGTTAACCTCGTTGCCCACTGACTCAACGGCGCACATAACAGTCCAGGGTGATGACACCGGGTAGGATTTACGATACCTCGTCATGCTACTCGACTGCCTAGCTGACGAGTTGATACTATTCAGGAAGATCGGGCCCAAATATGACACGACCCTTTCCTCCCTATCGGACACGCTTCTTTCTTTCTTCTCTCGCCTTCGCACGGGTGGAATCGGGGTGTCGTCCATGGTATTTTCCTTATCCGAAAACGGTGAATCTTCCATGATTTGTGATGCTGGATGTTTCCTTTCTTTTTCTATTTCTAAATGATGTTCGTAATGATCTATTTCCATGCGGAATCGGAGTCAATGGATGACCGGCGCTTGATTGAGCGGCATTCAGTATCTTGGAACTTTCACTTTAGTTTTTTGTAATTCCATATAGAAATTGGTTTCTCTTCTTCTAAACAGCAAAAGATAAGTTATTGTAAGTCACGATTATACAGAAAAAAACACGATGTCCTTCCAAATACACAGGAAAGATGATATTGAATGTATCAAATATAAGATGTAATTCTCTTTAGGTTTTTTTTTTCCGACTTTGGTAATCCGGATCTTTAAGAGAAACGGGGATTTACGTTGTTCCGAAAGGTCAACCACTTAAAAAAAAAAGAAAAAAAAAAAAAAAAAAACATAAAAATATGTTTGAATATGCGCGGAAATCTCTCTCTCTCTCTCTCTCTCTCTCTCTCTCTCTCTCTCTCTCTCTCTCTCTCTCTCTCTCTCTCTCTCAATTTCAAGACCTATTCGATAAAAAACGGCGATTAATTCAGAAAAAGTTTGGTTAGGACTGAGATTGTGGAGAAGGGGGGGGGGGCTTTGTTTATTTGTCGTTTATTGTTGTGTGCCATTGTTGGTCCGTCCTTATCGGATAAAGGAAAACAGCAATTCGTTCCCCGCCCAAACGGAAGTTGGGATCGAAAAGATAATTCAACAACACAATGACAGAACAACGACAAGAAACTATGACATGCGCCAAACAATCCGGACACACGATTAAAACGACAAACGTTTCAAACGAGAAAAGAAACAAATCTAAACACATTTCAAGTTTTTAACTAAATTAACTTCAAAATTATATTAAGAGTATGAAAATCATTGGTAAAATATATTATATAGTATTAAATTTATAATCTGCTGGTAAGAAGATTATATATATATATATATATATATATATATATATATATATATATATATATATATATATATATATATATATATATATATATATATATATATGAAATTTTTATTATACTTTTTAAAACGGTACTCTACGTACTGTATCAGCACTTGACCATAGAACTTATGGTTCGAGGTTCGATCCCTAGTACAGTCATTACGTAGAAGTACTGTTTTAAAAGTAAAATAAAAAAATAAATCTATATATCTATAAAATTGAAATTGTTTATATGTGTGCGTATATTTCTCTACTAAACTACTCTGTCAATTTTCAGTCTACAGACTCGAGATTTGACATAAGGGGTATTGAGATTTGGAAAAATCTTTTTAATCGGATTTAGGCTAAGAATTTGGTTGTCAAGGCGTCAAAGTTCGACTATTTTACCTTTGAAAACTCTACCAAACTCCTCCGCCAATTTTGGATCTAAACACTTGAAATTTTAGATGTAAGTTACTTGGGAATAGATCAAACTTTTTAATTTGATTTGAGCCAAAAACAATAAATGTTAAGGGGTAAAAATTAGGGTCAAAGTTTTTTTTAAATTTTGACCTGTGCTGTCTCTGCCAATTACTCAGCCAATTTTTGCTCTAAACATTTGAAACTTTACATAAACTGTATTCAGTCATAGGGCAAGCTTTTTAGGTTGTTGGCCGAATATTTTGCTGCCAAGAGGTTAAAGTTCAAAATATTTGACCTTTGCGGTCTCTAGCAAACTATTCAGCTAATTTTGGGTCTAAACATTCAAAATTTTACATAAAGGGTATTCAGATATGCAGCAAGCTTTTTAATCAGTTTTTGAGCGAAAATTTGACTGCCCAGAGGTCACGTTAAAAGAGTTGACCTTTACAGACTCTACCAAAATCCTCCGCCAATTTAGTCTAAACACTTGAAGTTTTAAATGTCGGTTACATGGACATGAGTCAAACTTTTAATATATATATATATATATATATATATATATATATATATATATATATATATATATATATATATATATATATGCACATAAAATGATGAACAGTACATAGGACGCGAGAAAAGCCGACTGAACTGCTAGTAATACATATATTTGTTTACGTTCAAAATATATGGGCGATCTTTCTTAGGGGAAACTAATTCCCTGATATCCTAGGTAGGAGACGCTAATATCGAATATTTAAAAAAAAAAAAAACTACACTCAACATATGTGTGTGTAATTTCAAAAATAAATATAAGTATTATCTTCAAATTAGAATTTATCAAGATAAAAATTGGAAAATTGGTGATGAAAATAAAACTGAATAAATTGATATATTTATTGATCCATCATATTCGCAAAAAGAAATTATAATAATGAAAAATCCTTAATCCATAGAATTTCAAAGATATCCTGTTTTGATTAAACAATAAACTTTAGTTAAAACTGCATCACTTGCAAGCATGAATATGAAAAAGAATATATATATATATATGAACAAATGATTAATAAAATATGTTAAAAGACATCTTGAAAAAGAGTTAAAAACATATTTAATTTTAAAAAAGGAAGCACAAGATAAGTGGATAGTCCTTAATCCGCGGAGTTTCGAAGAAATACTCTCCTTCTCATCAGAGGGCAGGAATTAGCAAAATGCAGGATCGGATTTTGCATATAAAAGTATTTAATGAAACTACAAGTAAGTTAAAGATCTTACTTGGTTAAAAAAGGGTGAGGTAAGGGGAACAGGAGGCAAAATAAAAATAATAAAAAGATTTCACATGAATGGATAGTCCGGTGAAGGGTAAAAATCCATATATATATATATATATATGAGAAAATATAAAAACCTGTCTATGAGAAAATATAAAAATATATATGAGAAACATTTTTGCGAAAGATAAATGATCTTTTCGTCAGAACAAACAAATTAAAATCAATCAATCAATCAATTCCTAAAACAGTAACCCGTGAAGCTAAAAGAATGCTCTGAAAGTTAAGCGTAAACAATCCGTTAAAATTTTAAAAATCAAATTATTTATATTTCTGTAATATTCAGAGCCAATAATTCAAAAAGTTAATGTCTAATAAAATTGTACTGTATTGTATTGTAATTCATTCGATTTTATTTTCAACATCTATTTTTCACACACACACACACACACACACACATATATATACATGTACATATATATATACATATATATACATATACATATATATATATACATATATATATACATATATATGCATATATATATGCATATATATGCATATATATACATATATATGCATATATATACATATATATATGCATATATATACATATATATATGCATATATATACATATATATACATATATATATACATATATATATGCATATATATACATATATATATGCATATATATACATATATATACATATATATATGTACATATATATACATATATATACATATATATACACACACACATATATACATATGTATATACATATATATATATACATATATATATACATATATATATACATATATATACACACACACATATATACATATATATACATATATATACATATATATATACATATATATACATATATATACACACACACGTATATACATATATATATATACATATATATATACATATATATATATATATATATATATATAACTATGTAGTCAATAATATATATGGCAATTAAGCCGCGCAGAACTTTCCATGTTTTATTTCCATGGGGATTTGTCAGGCTAAAATGCATTTTATCCGTACAAGTCCCCTATTCTACCACGATAAATATAAAGATATTATAATTTCAGCAAATAAATTATATTATGAATAGCTCGAAAAAATTTAGAATAGCAACAAAAAAAAACCGTGGGAGAAATATTAAATATCCATTAAAGATGCATGATTGACTAAAAATAATGTCATTAAAAGAAAAATATGATCCGTATATATAGGTTCTACTAATGTCATTTAAATATAATTGAATTAATCTTGCAGTTAATATTAGAAACGCATTTAGAATAGGAGTCGATAAATCTACTGCTCCACGAGCAGCTTATATAAAGGAAAAGGGAAAAATATTAAGTACATCATTGAATATACAATTTGAGTTAAAAACCAGTAAATATTTGCCGAATAAACGCAAAAGGTGTAATTTATGCCTTACGGAAAATAAATACTGACACATAAGGGAAACATTATATATAAGAGAAATGAGATCAGATGGTGGTGTTTACCTAGAGATAAATATAAATATAATAAATATAATGGGAGAATGAACAAATGAAATGATTATATATAAACACACAAGTATTAATTTTAATATGTACACAACTGGCGATAAAAAATGTATATAATCCACAATTAATTTATATACCCCATCTTCAGAAGTCAAAAACATACTGCTTCCCTTACTGTTGCGCCAAAAGTAATGATAGTTGTTTTATTTACAGGTAAAAAGAAATTTACATAGTCAAGTTAAATGGCGAGGACAACAATAATAATAATAAGAAGAAGAAGAAGAAGAAGAAGAAGAAGAAGAAGAAGAAGAAGAGGAAGAGGAAGAGGAAGAAGAAGAAGAAGAAGAAGAAGAAGAAGACAAAGACGAATAATGTAATGTGGTAGTTGTATTTTAATACGGACTCGACGTTGCGTATGAAAGTTTCACAAAGAAACAAAGGAATAAAATCCAACACAAGGTTTTTTCAGTTGAAAGAAAAGGCATTTATTACCGATCGTTTCCACGCCAAGCCGCCTGACACGTATTTTTCAAGCCAGCGACAATATAGTCGCATTCCTGCTTTTCTACTATTAACAGTTTCTTAGTCTTCAGCTATGGCCAGCTATTATGTCAGTAGTTCATACCATTGTATATGGTCGTTCGAAAATCTTGTTAAAAGTTCGGAGTCTTAATTATTATTTAAAAGTATCTGTCGTGCCGCCACATGGTTAAAAAAAAATGCTGTCGACACATGCTTAAAAATCTCTCTCTTTTCCATGTCCTTTTTTCCCTCTCTTTTTGCCCTTTCTCTTCCTCCGATCCCGCTGTGACGTCACGCTCGCACCACTGCTTGGTTATTTGCATACGTGTTAGTGGCTTAGTTGCCATAGTTAAAATTTGAATATCCCACGTGTAATCAAATTCAAATTTCCACATTTTATTTGTAACTTCATTCAAGACAATCAATAAAATGTCGACTGTTATAGGACAAAGAACAAATACTAAGACGCACATATGTATGTGCTGTTTCAATTTTCATGTCAATTATTAATTAAGCTTGTTAT
Source organism: Euprymna scolopes (assembly GCF_053919585.1). Taxonomy (NCBI): domain Eukaryota; kingdom Metazoa; phylum Mollusca; class Cephalopoda; order Sepiida; family Sepiolidae; genus Euprymna; species Euprymna scolopes. The sequence continues at coordinate 48,647,981 of NC_136489.1, read as the reverse complement.
TAGTTATGCGTCACTTAATTTCTATCCTTGTCAACTAAATATTAAAATCAAAATACCATAACTCACAATCTTTAATCACAAAAATTGTTAAGTGAAAGTACAGTCTAGTTAACAATCTAGTTTTGAAAATACAGAATAGTTAAGAGTTTATCTTTTAACCACAATTTCCTTAGTTAAAGCAAGGTTGTCTAGTTATATCTTTTACGAGTATCCGTAGAGATTACAATTTGGCAAGATCAACGTGAAACGATAATTCTGGGATCATAATGAATTAGGCAGCAATGCTATACACGTCTGCAACGATAGACATCATCGTCTCAGTGATATGGCTGCTGAGAACATATACAAAGAGATTAATAAAATCATACAAGTCCATATGGTACGTATAGGCGGGAAATAGGCATTATTTAATGTTATTTATCAAAGTGAGAACAATGCGACTGAATTGGATCCAATAGGTAAGAGTGGAATCAGTACCACCATAGGGAGCATTCACCAGGGCTGATGTTTGTGTGAATTAACAAATGATAAAAGAGGCAGGGTAGATGCCTGGCACTGCTTGACAAATGTCATTCTAAGAAAAGTTACAAACTAAATAACAATCGAACTCCAACTAATCACCGCCCGACAACCTCAAGTGTTTATGAATCGCCAACCAGGCGCTAAAACAAACCACGGACTTTCTGAGTGATTAGATAACATTGTTGAAAAAGCTTGAGAGGGACGGGCTAGTGCATCTACCACTAGTCTCTCCCTCTTAGACACGGTTCAAAAAAAGAGTATCAATAAGTCCGACACTATCAATCAAGGTCTAGCCTCTTTCTCATCGACGAAATGTTGTACCCCTGTGCCTGTTTTACAAATACTGTAATGAATGTTTTCTGACGAACTGGAAGCACTCATGCCCACTCGACATACATAGTCTGGATTAACCCGACAAGCAGAAAAATTCCACCTCTCTTCACTGTTTATGCCCCAAGGTGCATTTTTCTCTCGAACTTCTACACTTTAGAAGTTCATCTTTGTTTCCTTCTTCCCTAACATGCAGAAGTTTAAATGTAATGTGAACAGGCATCTCGCTTGTCTTTTCAATAGTCTCCTGTACACGTAATTTTAAATAGTAACCACTTTCGCTGAAGTGGCAATACTTTCTGAGCGATTAGGGGAATAGTGGGCTGGTGCATCTACCGCTTGTCTCTCCTTCCTACACAGAATTAAAAAAAAAGAGTCTCTTATCTAATAGGCCCCGCACTATTGGCCAAGCTTCAACCCCTGCCCCATCGCTGCAATGTTTCATCTTTGTGCTTGTTTTACAAGTACCCTAATGAAATGTGTTCTGATTAATTCATTGCATCTGTACCCCTTCGACGCACATACCTCCCACAAACCTGGCTAGCAGCAAAATTTCACTCGTTCATTGTAGAGATCTCTAGATGTAAGAAAGCCTTCTTTTCTAATATTTTATTTCTTCGGACCGCTAGGCTTTGGAATTCCCTACCCGTTTTCTGTTTCCCTAACTCTATTAGCATGCAGAAGTTTCAATGTAATGTAAACAGACATCTCGTTCATCTCCTATACCCAACTGTCAATATGTCTTGTTTGGAGTGAAGAAAAGTAAAAAAAAAAAAAAGAGTAACAAAAAAAGGAGTAACAAAAAAAAGGAGTAACAAAAAAACGGGTGTCTCGATTTTCTGATGAAAATAAATATATTCTGGGTATGCTTGCTGTTAATCAGAAGAGTCGTGGCAAGAGACAGAGAAAACTGTCGATTGGAGCCAACAAAGGAGGACAAGACTTAGGAGATAGCGTAGAGGTCCTTAATTATGACAGTATCACGCCCACACACGCGCGTGCGCACACACACACACACACACACACACATACACAAACATACACACACGTACACATAGAAACACACACAAACACAGACACACACACACACATGCACACACACGTGCACACGCACGCACACATACAAACACACACACACAGATGCCCACACACGCACACACACAAATACAGACACACACGCACACACATGCATGCACACACACACGCGCGCACACACAAACACGTACAAACACACGCGCGCGCACACACACACACACACCAATCAAAGAAGACAAAATGAAGAGAGAACAATACGAACAGGAACGAATAATAAAGACTAGATTACGACATCGAAAGTATATGTATAGACTATTGTCACTGCTGATCTGGGTAGAATAAAACTGGGCTGCTGTTCGGAAGAGCTGAAGAAACATACAATAATGTAGTTTTATAGCACAACAATATGTAGACGTGAGTATGCAAAAATGGCGGTAAAATGGAAATTTCCATGTAAGATAGAAAGTTCATAACAAACGATTAATTAGATTAATCAAAACTGAAAAATGAACAATTAAAATATAACTCAATCCTAAAACTGAGGAATAATCTAACATGGATTTTGCATGCTTAAAACATATAAGAAAAAGTCGTAGTCAAACAGATGTTGACATACTCGACTTTGATATAATAATAATAAAAGTTGTCCAAGAAGTCACTGAGGGATTTTTTACTGGAATAATTGTTTAAATTTCAATGATAATTTAATTGAATTTTATTTTAATTATAATTTAATTGAACTTTATTTTAATGATAATCTAATTGAAATTTAACATAATATAATGAACATAATGGAGATTTGTTTTAAAAAAAAAAAAGAACGAAAGTGAAAAAGGATTCATTTATGAAAAAAAATCATCTTTTAAATGGTTTCCATTTTCAGCTACACAAATTCGTTCGTTTTCCAAAACGTTATTCATGACAGATTGCAGAATCACTGGATTACAAATTAATTTGTCGACTAAATTTCTGGTGTTTACCTTTCTGTAGAGTTCAAGTTTGTTGATGTAAACTTTTTTCTTTAAGATGACCCCACATGAAGTTGCTACAATTAATTGTAAAATGGGTAAATTCGGACTTGTTTACCTTTGCGACATTACATTTTAAACGTATATAAATAGTGTTTATTTTGTTTAGTATCATATACGACATAATCACGTTGACACATAGGTTCTCGTTAGATCATTGAAGTTCAGTGACATTGAACCTGGTTAGAACTAAGTGAGTAACCTTTGGGAATATCAGGTGTTCTCTGCTTGCCTCGGCATCGCTTCCAGTCGTCCTGAACGTCTCCTTACCACTGGAATCAAACAGTGCCAATTCATGAAATGTGTTGAGATTGCGCAACATTTGCTTCACAATTACAAAGGATATCCAATGTCTCTAAAGACTGAACGAAGACCATGAGTGTTATTAATAACACTGTTAATAATGTGGTGTGTTTAAAACACTGAAGGTTGTGATACTTATGATTTATATATAGAACTAGTTTTTAGCCTGTTAAAAACAACGAAACGTTATAGCCCGTTGACTTAGAATGAGTGCTTTATGTCAAACTTCTAGAGTAAATGTGGCATTGTGGTCACTAATTACAATTATATCCCTAACTGTGCGGATAACATAATGCTTAGTTCGCTGCAGCGTAACAAAGGGACATACCAACTTTTAAACAAATCGGCCCAATAGTTTACGAGAGAAGTTAAACGGGTAGACAGACACACAGACTAAGAGAAATGTCATGTACATTACAAATTGGACTAGAACGGGTCTATCAAATCGATTGACATTTTTTTGTTATTTTTAAATATTTTGTGGAAATATTACTTTCTAACCTCTAGCACAGACAGACCAGCTTAACTATTTCAACGCAGTTTTTAGTTTCTTTGTCTCATTTTATTTTTATTTTTCATTCTTTATTTATCATTTTTATTTATTTATTTATTTATTTATTTATCTTTTTATTTATTGCAACGACAGACATTTTTGCCAAATAGCTTTAAAAGGGAGCTTTTAGTTCGGACCGACCGATGTAATCATCTCTTCCAAGATTCGCGTTGTTATTCAATGCCGACGGCAACAAAAGAACGGAGACCATATCCGACTATTCCAAGGTAATGGCCGACTTTTTTCTTTTCTTTTTTTTTCACTTAATTTTTGACGGTCTCTAATTGGGTGGGATAGGAAGAAAGAGGAAACAGAATAAGAAGAACAAAAGGTGAGAAATAAAAGTTGGCCAATGAAAACCAAGTTGAAAAAAATGGTGGCAGCTAAGGCGAAGAAAAGAAAAACTCGATACTAAAAGAAAGATCATGTATACGCGCGCATGCGCGTGTATGTACGCTCACGAGAAAGACTTGGAACTTAATATCAGATAACATTCAATATGTAAAGCGAAGGTTTGCGACAACGTGACCTACTGATAGAATATCGTTATGCATAAAATAAAACGAAGTGTCCCAGTCATACACTAGAGGTCTCACAGACATGATTATCTCCCTTTTCAATCACGCTAAAACGCGCGAAATCAGGAAGTATAAAAGCCGAAACACAAAAGATTCTAGTTTTTCTTCTTTGCCTCATCGGACACATATGCACAAAATTCATGATATTTGAGACACATTTTCTCAATTTCTTCACACACATACACACGCATGGACTCTTTATGAGGAGAAAGAAGCAACCTTAGTAGAAGTTAGTGCCCCCAATTGTACTAGGTTAAACAGAGCAGAGCTAAGGTCTCATGTACGACATGAAACTGGAATCTTAGTAAGATCCTCATCATTTCAGTAATTGTGGGAGCAACCGGGTTCATGAAAAAGAATTCCAAAAACTGGGATGTATAAAAATGTGAATGTCTGGCATCCCTCGCTAGAACAAAATGAGAAGAAATTTGATGAAATAAGAAATACTCTGAAAATGAATGTGATTTTATTGATCTTCAAAAAGTTCACAGTAAATTTTCTTTATAAAATAAGATGTGACACAGGGCAAAAATTGGGTGAGTAGGATGGAGATCTACTGTCGTCTTCTTAGGGGCGGAACACGTACTTAAACTGGTGGTGTGTACTTTTTACGAGGAATTTATCACTTATCAAGGCCCGAGGGCCTCTCGAGCATAAAAGTGGTGAAAATTAGGTAGAAATTGATTATTTGTGGGGACGGCTCAACAAGAATTTATTTAGTGGACTTGAAGACGACTGTGTTGTAGTCAGTTGGAAGGCAGGCTATCAGAACACAGTTTCACAGACGTCCAGTTCAAGAAAAGAAGCTTTGTTCATGAAATCTGTGTTTAGATTTAGGCACAGATAGAGAGTAGGGGGAAATTATTGATAATGGATGTAGTTAGACGAGTGCTTTTCGTGAAAGTTTAGCAAGGGGCGACATAGATTGAAACTCTGACAAGTACTTGTCATTAAGATAATGATCGAGCAGAGCCAGGCTCGCAACGTCTTTTCTGTTAGAAAGACATTGCAGGGACGAGAAAAAGGAGATCACCCATCAAATTTCGAAGCCAATTTTAAACTCTGTCAAGGAAAAGTAAGTGCTTCGAACGGCTCCTCCCCAAATATGGCAATATTATAGGACGTATCCATCTCCTTTTAAATGGTGCAAAATTCAATCTTCGTCCATCACATCTGTTTTTGATTTGAAGCTGATGTTTAAAGTGCGAAATCAGATCGTAATCAGAAGGCAATTCCCTCGCTCCATATGCTTAATAGTGAGGTCCAGATAAGCTTCGGCTAGGATCCAGAAAAACACCATTCGTTTCTCCCTGGTCTGCAAAGGTATCACATTTTATAATATAGATATTACGTCTAAAGATACCAACTACTCGAGAACGATGCAAGTTATCACCTCATTGACATATTTCCAAAACTCATGCAACTTGTTGCTATTGAAGGTGTGCTCGACCGTTTTTTTCATCAACATCCGCACAACGTAGACAAAAAGGGTTGAAGCTAGGGTGAATACCGCTTCATTTCATCCCCTCTCTCTCTCTCTCTCTCTCTCTCTCTCTCTCTCTCTCTCTCTCTCTCTCTCTCTCTTTGTGTTTCCAGATACGGGTTAAATGATAGTACCAAGTACCAGATGGATTTATATTCGATTCTGTTTATAATAGACGATTTAAATCTTTTTAATTTTTCCTTTCTTTATTACGCATAGAGCCAGAGTGAAGCGACGGTGTGTAACGTAGTCGCATCAGCATTTTGAGGTATTGGCGTGAGCGTGATGTCACGAGCTCAAATACGTATATAAGGATTAAGATTGGAAGGAAGATAGAAAAAAGAGAAGAAAAAAGAAAAGATGCATGACGATTGGCAAGTTACGCTCGACGAGCAATTTTGTGAAAGTTGTCGTTGTGCGAGAGATTTACGGCATAAGTTTTCTGGTGCCGTGTACTGAGAGCCAGCTATGCCTTGTTACATGTATTAAGATCTGGCTGGCGTGTCGGTAATAGAGAGAACAACAACCTTACAAGTTGTAGATAACATAAAATTAGAGCGGAGTATCAAACAGCATACAATAAGATAGGATGAGGGTGACAAGTTAAAAATTAATAAGAAATGGATCATATGGTAAGTTAATTGTAAATTACGCCTAATTAATATAATTCAAATGGAAAATGATTTTTTAAACATAATTTAGTATTGAGATTATATTCTTTACCATGTTAATAAACAGTGCACTAGGAGTTGAATACTAAACTGCATAGTTAATAGTGAATTTTCCAACTAGGTTCAAACCTTCAACCAGCAATAATTATCATTTCCTACACTGAAGATTGCGTAATCATAGAACACTAGTGTCTGTAGGTAAAAAAATAACTGTTTTATGTATTTTTTAAATATTATATATGTGTTTGTGTGTGTTGTTTTTGTAAAATATGTTTCTTTTAATCATATTTCACTCTTTGTGTATACCAAACCTTTTTGTTTAGAAGCTCAATGTATGGTAAATATAACAATAGAGCATATATATAATAGAATAACAGTATAGTTACATTCCAAGATCCAAATATTTATTTTTCATGAAAAACAGCTCCTCCGGCATGTTAAAATATCGGTACATTTTCTTTACAGATTCGTTTCGTTATGCAGAAACAAACAGTTATTATTATGTCAATACCGTTTCTTTTCGTGCATATACAATATGAAAAAATATGGCTGCCGGAACAAACATACAATGTTGAGTTTCTATGAACCATTGTTCTTCTTGAAGCATTATATTATCATGCATTTTTTTCTAAGCAAAGAACTTGTAATTTTCCTGAAGAGTATATGCACGAAAAGAGACAGTATTGACATAATAATAACTGTTTCTTTCTACATAACGAAACGGATCTGTAAAAAATGTACCGAAATTTTAACATGATAGGAGTTATTTTGTATGAAAAAAATATTTGGATCTTGAAACGTAACTATACTGTTATTCTTATATGTGTGTGTACATGTTTATAGGAAAAATATGATTATTCAATTATATTTAACACTTTATTTATACCAACTCTTTAATTTATGCAGTTCGAATAACTACAGAGCATATACAAATAAATAATGAAAGAAATAAACGGTAAGATGGACATCTTGGAATTTGGAATATTGACTTTTAGTTATATATATATATATATATATATATATATATATATATATATATATATATATATATATATATATATATATATATATATATATACAATTAAAGCCGTAATTATTGACACCCTTTAAATTTTTACGTTTTTTGGAGAAAAAAACATTTTTTCACGAATTATTTTTATTAAAGTGTTGATGAACATTTATATCGACCATCTACAGATCTCCTGAAACACTTTTAGTTTATTATAAAATATTAAAAATAAATATTATTAATGATAACAAACAAAACAGACAAATTCAAATTTATTGGCACCCTTTATGAATAGCCTCTTGCAAAGCCTTTGTTTTTAATTACAGCTTCCAGACGTTTTCTATACGACATTACTAAATTCCTACACACATCAACAGGAATATTAAACCATTCTTCCTTGGCGATATCTTCTAATTCCCTCGGGTTCCTTGTTTCCTTCTTTTCACGTTCGCCTTCACCGCAGCCCACAATTTTTCCATTGATTCAAGTCCGGACTTTGACTTGGCCACTTCAGGACGTTTCTTCACCGATTTCGCTGTATGTTTTGGATCATTGTCCTATTGAAAGACTCAGTTGGTTCCAAGACTAAGAGCTTCTGCAGAAAGTTTCAGATTTTCAGTCAATATTTTAATGTATTGATCTTGCCTCATGATGCCATACACAGTGACAAGTTTTCCTGTGCCATTGGCCGAAAAGCAACCACAAAACATACAGTTTCCTCCACCATACTTCACTGTAGGGACTGTATTCTTTGAGTTGAAGGCTTCTCCTTTCTTCCGTCACACAAACGACACATCTCTGCTGCCAAAAAGTTCAATTTTTGTCTCATCCGACCATAAAACTGAACCCCAAAAAGTTGAATCCTTGTCAATAAACTCCCGTGCAACTCTAAGCTCGCTTTAACATGTTTCTTGGAGAGGAGAGAAGTCTTCCTTGGTCGGTACCCCTGAATTCCGTGTGACTTCAGTGCCCTCCTCAATGTTGAAACAAAAACTTCAATACCTCGATTGCTCAATTGTTGGACTACTTTCTTACCATTAGTTTTTGGGTCCTTTTCAATTTCTCGAATGACTTGTCGTACAGTTCTTGGAGAAAGTTTCTTTTTATGGCATTGACCCGTCAAGTTTTGAATCGTATTAAAAACACCATACTTCTTGATAATGTTTCTCACTGTTGACACAGGAACTTCAAAACACTTAGAAATGGATTTGTATCCACTACCTTTCATGTGTGCATCCACTATTTTCTGTCTAACATCGAAACTGTGTTCCTTAATTTTAGCCATCTTTGCAGTCTGGTGTTATTGATAAAGTGAAGGATTGACTAATGCACGTTATTTATAGAAGGTTTTGGAACGTTCTAGAAGATGATGCAATACCAAGATCATAATAAATAAGTATTATTTTCCATAAAATATAGTGAATTCTATGATAAAAATCGTTGGTGCCAATAAATTTGAATTCGTCTGTTTTTTGTTATCATTAATAATATTTATTTTGAATATTTTATAATAAACTAAAAGTGTTTCAGCAGATCTGTAGATGGTCGATATAAATGTTCATCAACACTTTAATAAAAATAATTAGTGAAAAAATGTTTTTTTCTCCAAAAAAAGCAAAAATTTAAAGGGTGTCAATAATTTCGGCTTTAACTGTATTAACTGTATATATATATATATATATATATATATATATATATATATAGAGAGAGAGAGAGATATATATATATATATATATATATATATATATATATATATATATATATATATATATATATGACACAAGGCTATTAATAAAAAGTACTGAGTGCAGCCATGTTGAGATGGTTTTCTCCATTTGCTCGAGCTTTTCATGATGTGTGGTCATAAGTTTGATATGTCAGTAACTTTAGACACTAACAATGCATTTAATGACGTGACTTGTTCTACTACGTCAGACAAAATGTCGAGTATTGCGATAGTGTCCTCAAAGTGTAATGGTTAATGCTTTATCAAACGAATGTACGTTGCGCAATTGGAGGATAACTAAATGCCCGAGGAATAAATGTGTCACATTAAAAAGAGAGGAATATACGCAGGAGAAGTGAGAGAGAGAGGGGGGAGAGGCACAGAGATACAGAGTGACAGATAGGCAAACAGTGATAAAGAAATAGACAGGCATACAGAGAGAGAAAGATTACGTAAGAGAAAGAGAGACGAACAGAAAGAAAGAGACAGAGACAGAAATATGAAAAGACAGACAAACAGCGGATATGATACTATATCTGAATTTTATATGGACCAAATCAGCTCTCTCTCTCTCTCTCTCTCTCTCTCTCTCTCTCTCTCTCTCTCTCTCTCTCTCTCGCTCGCTCGCTCGCTCCAATTTCCCACAATTTTGTTTTAGTTTGTTTTTTTTTACATAGGAACCACTAATTATGAAGGTTCGAAAGCCACTCGAGGAAAAGTATTAATGAGTGTCATTGAAATAACAGCGTATTAAGAAATAGTGGTAGAAGTGGAGTAGAAATGGATTATTTAGGGACGTGGGGAAAAGTTAAGTTTTAACAATTTATTGTTTGTTTTCGTAAACTTTTCAGGGTGAGGGCTTATCTATAAATTCTTAAATTTTGCAATATCGTGGGGCCACAGGTATATCTCCTTCATTATTTGGCCGATGGAGACTCTTGATTGCGAACAGAAAGTGCCCGTGCTTACGAATATCCATCCTCTGTTTTTTCGTATTCGTGTATCGCCATGCAAAATTGCGTCTTTCTTTCGATCATTCTGCACATTTCCTTTTTGTTTTCTTTCTTGAGATAAAAAGATGACACTTTCGAGAGATTTAATGCGTTCATATACTCAATATGTTCCCATAGCTTAATTTATTTTCCATTTTAAATTATTTTTATTATTTACCTTAATTTCATGATTTCTTTGTAACTTGTCGTTTGCTGACAACCGATTAATCGCATTTTCCGGTTGCTTACTATAACCTGTATTATATTTTCAATAACAAAAAGTTCTTTATACCAACGTGAGTCTTTTCTACTTGTGTTTGGCGCTGCCATTTCTCTTCATCGTCGCAGTTTCATCTAGTATATAGTATTTTATCTAGATTTTTTTAAAAAAAGCTTCTTTTTATGCAGGAAAGACACAAGGAGGCGTTTGCTGAGTTTTCTAAAAGTTTTATTTTAGAGAGAATTGACTCATGATTTACCGTTGTTGTTCTGTCAAACGAACCCAAACGTTGTATGTAGAGAAAGTCACAGAGGAAATTAGAATTTCGACACAAACTTTCCAGGTGCTAGAAAAAGTTATTTATTCCCTCCGTTTACCACACCAGTCGCCGACACGTATTTAATACTAGTATCTTTTCCCTTTCTGACCGCCATGTCGGCCGACTGTTAATACACAGCTAGCTGTTGATACATAGCATCAGACACAACGGGCTCTTAATTGAAGGGATAAAATGAAGAGACGTCGCGTTCTTGCCGAACGTAACTTTCCAAGCGTTTTTCTCTTTTTCTTCCTTTTTTCTTCTCTTGCTTTCTTCCAATCTCTAGGCCTATATATGCATTCCGCTCTGTGACGTCACGTTCACGTCACTGCTTAAAATGCTGGCTTGGCACGTGATTTTAATGGCGAGCCAGACTTTCAAGGACAAAGAGACTAGCATTTTCTTAGCTAATTATTTACTTAGCTGATTTGAAATGAGTGACATACGGACAGCAGCATCGAGGTACCGTAATCGATCACAGTTCCTTACAGCACTATCAGCGATATGACTCACATGCGCTTCCCAGACAGAATTTGAATGAATGGATCTCGTCTTGGAGAAGAACCATGCCTTGACAAGCTTCTGAGACTGACCTGATCCGAAATGAAACACATACATCAAATCTGTTATCAAGATCGCTGGAAAAATGGTTGAATCGTTCTACTGCTCCAGTAGGTATCTTACTGTTGATGCAATCCTCTATGTTTATAAGAGCCAAGTACGATCTAAAATGGAGTACAGTTGTCACATCTGGGCAGGAGTAGCTCGGCGCGCCCTATCAAGCCTTGATAGAGTTCAAAACCAGCTTCGAAACCTAGTAAGTGATGCCCTTCTCTTTTCCCTGCAGCCTTTTTCCTACAGAAGAGACGTTGCGAGCCTGTCTTTGATCTATGGCTATATTCATTGCAAGTGGTCGTCTGAGCTCCAATCTATGATCTCTTCTTGCCAAACTTTCACAAAAATACACTTAAGTAGCTACAACAATTATCAACAATTTTCATCCACTCTGTCTGTGCCTAAATCTAAACACAACTTCTATGAACAAAGCTTATTTTCTAGAACTGCCACCTGTGGAATACTGTTCTAATGACCTGCTTCCCGGCCGAGTACAATATGGTAGCCTTCAAGTCTAATGTAAACAAGTTCTTGTTGAGCCGTCCCCTTAAATAATCCAAATTATACCCAATTTACACAATTAACGGTTACTACATTGCCACCTTACATCCATTAACCCTTATCCTCGAATGACCTTTGGGCCGTGATAAGTGATGACTCCCGTTTAAAAAAGTGCCAAAAACGTGACGTCATTCGTCATCTCGCCTTTATTTTGTCTATGCTATTTAGTTTTGAACTTACATGTCAGCCATTCATTAATTTAACCCTGGAAATAGGGGGGGGTGACAGATTTGGATTTTAGTGACATAATCCGTGTTAAAATCCACACTAGTTAACTTAATCGCTATTGATGTAGGATTCATAGTATATAAGATCTGTCGAAAGATGCCAGCAGGAATTTTCAGAATATTTGGTCGTATTCGGCATAAGTGCCTTCTTTTTAATTGTTTCTATTTTCCAACCAAGAAGAGAAGGGAACAAAATGATCAACATCAAATAGTTCAGAGAGACGAACAGCTGTTTTGTGTCTGCAACACAACACCGGTTAGATGTTCAGAATTAACATTGAATAACACATCACATGCTACACGAGACGGTGTTGCGAGTCTTAACGGCTAATTTTAATGCCCTGTATTTATGAACTCAGGTGATAAGTCATCTACCTCTCAGTACAGACCAATAAGTCTCTTGTGTGTCATGAGTAAGTTACTGGAATCCATATTAAATAAAGAAGTTGTCAACCACCTCAGCAGAAATAACCTCCTTAGTGACATGCAATATGGTTTCCGTTCTGTTAGATCTACAGCTGATGTGCTAACAGTTATATCCCATAGGATTAGTGAATCTTTCGACAAAGGTTTCCTTTCTAGGGCAATTGCTCTTGACATATCAAAGACCTTCGATAAGGTATGGCATAAGGGCTTACTTCACAAGATTTCCAGCTACGGTATAACTGGAAATGTTTTCTCAATAATTAAATCATTTCTCTCTGATAGGCTCATAAGAGTAGTGGTTGATGGGCAGAAATCAGAGGCCAACAGTATTAATGCTGGAGACCCTCAGGGGTCGATCCTGGGCCCAACTCTCTTCCTGATCTACGTCAATGAGCTCCCAAAACACATACTTAAATCTTTCGTTGACATCTATGCTGATGACACGACCATCTATGGCAGCACACCAAAGGCCGTAAATGACAAAGTTCTCTCTGATTCTCTCTCCTCTGATCTTGAGCACGTGGTACAGTGGGGGGAAGAGGTGGCTGGTTACTTTTAATGCATCTAAAACCAAGCTCCTCTCTTTACATCATCAACGCTCAGTTCCTCACCAAGCATCAATTGAAATGGATGACTCTCGTCTTAGGAAGGCTTCATGTTTTGACAAGCTCCTGGGATTGACCTTTACTCCTGATCTGAAATGGAACACATATATTAAGTCTGTTGCCTGGGCCGCTGGGAAAATGGTAGGATCCTTCTTACGCTCCAGAAGGTATCTCACTACTGATGCAATTCTCTATCTGTATAAAAGGCAAGTACGTCCAAAGATGGAGTACTGCTGCCACATTTGGGCGGGAGCTTCAAAAAACAGCCTATCCTGCCTTGCCAAAGTACAAAATAGACTTTGTGGTTTAGTGGGGGATGCCTTTTTCTCTTCCCTGCAACCTCTCTCCCACAGAAGAGACGTTGCGAGCCTGTCTTTGTTTTATTGTTATTTCCATGACAAGTGCTCATCCGAGCTCCAATCTTTGGTCCCCCCTCGCCAACCTTTCATGATAAACACCCGTCTAGCTAAAACCACTGTCAGTAATTTCCCCTCACTCTTTATCTGTGCCTAAATCAAAACGTAGATTTCATGAACAAAGCTTCTTTCTGAGAAGTACACGCCTGTGGAATTCTCTTCCGTTTGCCTGTTTCCCACCTGACTACAACTTGAACGTCTTCAAGTCCAACATAAACAAATTCCTGATTAATCGTCCCCTTAAGTAAGACACTTTATTAAATCTCCAATACCAACCATTACTACGATATTATCCCATTGATTATTATACACACAATAACCCTTATCCCCGAGTGGCTTCCAGGTCTTGATAAGTGGTGATCCCCCATGTAACAAAAAAAAAAAAGTCTATTTCAAGATCCTATGTGCATACATCTATCCATGATAGCTGTCGATTCGTCTTCTAGTAATATTAGGTTGGTGCAAAAATAATGTTGTTTTTATATATATAATTGAACATCAAAAAAACCGGCATTATTTTTGCACCTACCTAATATAAACACAAGATACGAAGCTATAGGTAGTCTTTTTCTCTTCAGGGAGGGTGGTTTCTTTGGTTTTCTCGGACAGGATTTCATTTAATGTTTTGCTTCTCTTTTCAAACTTTAGGTGGTGGCAGCAAAACAGCAGCACTATTTGAAGCAACAGACCATGTCTGGCTTTTGAGTCTCTTCTTTTTTTTCTTTTTTTTTCGATGTCTGAAGTTCCATTTCCAGAAATATCAAGGTTTACACCATTGTTTGCCTGATTTATAAACGGGTTGGATGGTTTGCCAGTATTTACTTTATTATTTTTAATATTTTACTAGCAAGCCGCTCGGCGTTGCTCGGTCGTAAGATACGCTTAATTATGATATTTTAATTCATGCAGATTCCGTATTTATTATTATAAAGACAATTTGCTATTGATTATTATTATTATATTGAACCTTATATGTGATAATGAGATCAAAACTAAAAATTTATGCACATATGACTTGGATGCCATCAGCTAGAATCGAAACCAAAACATACCACTCTTCAACCTCATTCTTTAGCCTCTTATCGATGCATATACACACACACACACACACACACACACACACATATATAATCCCGTTCTTTTTAAGATAGAATCGCCCGATTGTCGAAGACAAGATGTAAGCAAACAAGAAAGCAAGCAAGATCTACAGAGTTTTATATTTATATATTATTTATGTATAATTATATATTATTTATTTATAATTATATATTATTTATAATTATATATTATTTATTTATATATTATTTATTTATAATTATATATTATTTATTTATAATTATTTATTTATGATTATATATTATTTATTTATAATTATATATTAATATTTATAATTATATATTATTTATTTATAATTATATATTATTTATAAGTATAAGGTCTACAGAGTTTTATAATTATATATATATATATATATATATATATATATATATATATATATATATATATATATATATATATATATACTAGCTGGAAGCCCGATGTTGCCCGGTACTGCAATACACTTAAATATGATATTTTAATTTATGCAGATTGTGTGTTATTTATGGAATCAATCCTTTATTAATTACAAGCGATGGGTACCTGGAAATGTGAAAAAAAAAAAAACGAAGCCTTCACGACACACAGTTGGAAAATAGTATAGTGTTTAAAAAAAACAGGTGTGCGTTTTTGATTGACGTGACGGCGATATGTATTCAGTAGTTATTTTGTGCGGGACAGTTTTGAATGAAGTGAATAAATCGGTTTGTTTGTTTTTTTAAAATCCGCTCCCTGTTTATTAGGAGGAGCGAAATGAAAGCTACAGTCTGATATGACGAAGTCGACATTGAACAAACGTTACTTAGCTCTCTTGAGACAACTGGCTTTCGGCCTGTTGTATTTATTTGCTTCCCCACTGAGCAAATTAGGCACAAGGCCGTTTTTTAATGTGGAGAGAGAGGGAGGGGGGAGGGAAAGAGGGGAAACCAGCTCCCGAGAGGTGGGAAATGGGAGCTGGATAGTAACTGTTGGCCTGTAGGGTGATCCCTACATTGACCAAGGTCAGATATGTGGGGTTACCCCCACATATGGTCTGTGCTGGTCTTTGCTTGCAACATCTGTCAGAACAGATACTACACTTTGATCTTGTCGCCCGGGCCCCGGAGGGCTTTGGGGCTGTTGTATTTATTTGCTTCCCCACTGAGCAAATTAGGCACAAGGCCGTTTTTTAATGTGGAGAGAGAGGAAGGGGGGAGGGAAAGGGGAGACCAGCTCCCGAGAGGTGGGAAATGGGAGCTGGATAGTAACTGTTGGCCTGTAGGGTGATCCCCACATTGACCAAGGTCAGATATGTGGGGTTACCCCCACATATGGTCTGTGCTGGTCTTTGCTTGCAGCATCTGTCGGAACAGATCCTACACTTTGATCTTGTCCCCCGTGCCGCCGAAGCGGGGGGGGGCTGTAGGGATTTGGGGCTGTTGTATTTATTTGCTTCCCCACTGAGCAAATTAAGCACAAGGCCGGTTTTTAATGTGGAGATAGAGGGAGGGGGGAGGGAAAGGGGGGACCAGCTCCCGAGAGGTGGGAAATGGGAGCTGGATAGTATCTGTGGTCTGTAGGGTGATCCCTACATTGACCAAGTTCAGATATGTGGGGTTACCCCCACATATGGTCTTTGCTTTTTTTTATGCCGAAAACCGAATGTAACGCGTGCCGATGCAGGAAATGTGAAATAATTAACGTTTGAAAGTCAATAAAATTAAATAGACAGGCGAGCTCCGTGGGTAACTCTGAAATATTACAATTTATAGATGATATAAAAAGTTTTAAGAAGTTGTGAACCGAGCAAGAAAGAAAGAAGCCTTTTGTGGACATCGAGGAAAAGCGTACATACATACATACATACATACATACATACATTTTCGCTTTTATATATATAGATTATATATTTCAAGGAATAATTTGCCCGGCGGACTAATTCGCAAATAATAATTACAATATTAATAATAACAATAATAATAATAATAATAATTGCAATAATAATACTAATTACAATAATAATAATAATAATAATAATAATAATAATAATAATAATATTAATAATAACAATAATAATAATAATAATACTAAGTACAATAATAATAATAATAATAATAACAATAATAATAATAATAATAATAATATTAATAATAATTACAATAATAATAATAATAATAATAATAACAATAATAATAATAATAATAATAATAACAATAATAATAACAATAATAACAATAATAATAATAATAATAATAATAATAATAATAATAATAATAATAATAATGTCATTCATCAAATTCCGTCTGTGTTTGTTTGCAATATTATGCCCGCTGATATTTTGGCTTGACGATGAATGCCTTGGAAAAGTCACTTCTGATTTATGTTTAGTTTTAAAATATGCAAACCAAGAAATGATTTGCGGCGATTTTAATTGGTACCTCTTCTTTTATCGTAAATTGAATTTATTTACAAGAAAAAAATAAAATAAAATGGTGAAGTTCACCAGAGCATGAACAGAAAGTGATTTGATCTGTAGTCGAATGTACTACCACTGAGCTATATCTCCAAATGACAATATATCTGGGGGTTTTTTAGAAGAAATGATTTGCTGAGATTTTATTATTTCCCTTGGCCGGTGTAACATAAAATAGTCCCCTGTAATTTTTTTTCATCTATAAGAGAAAAAGACTATTATTTAAAATCGGATTTTTTCGATTTTCGAAAATGATTTGCTCAGATTTTATTATTTCCCTTGGCTGGTGAAACATAAAATATTAACCTGTAAAAATTCTTCTTTTTTATTTATAAAAGAGAAAAGACTATTTTTAAAATCGGATTTATCTATACTTATCGAATAAATTTCTATACAAAACATATCTAAGAATACTGCCAGACATATAAATTAGTTTTGTGTGAAGTTTGCAAATGATAGGCGCAGCTGTTTCCGAACCTATGAAAAAGGAACTCTCACTCACACACACACACACAAACATACAAAGTGATTTTTATATAAGAGTAGAGATAACTCAGTGCTGAATAGCTTACTGAGACGTATTCTCTTGCCAGGGTCTCTGACAAACCCCTATACATAGAGACTGAAGACATTCAACATTAATGAATAACTTCTCTGCTATACTAAGTAAGAAATGCTCAGTTGAGCTAGGCCCCTATTTTCTAAGCTCTACAATAAATGTCTTACTGAATCTTGTTTCCCTAATAGCTGGAAGATGGCCTCTATGGTACCAGTGTACAAGAATTCTGGTGAAAGAACAGACCCTCTCAATTATCGCCCTATAAGTCTCCTCCCTCACTTCGCTAAAATCTTTGAGACCTTAATTAATCAAGCACTAGTCAACCACCTCGCAAAAACAAATCTTCTCTCTGACAAACAGTATGGGTTTAGGCAATGTCATTCTACTGTAGATATTTTAACGGTGATCTCTGAACGCATACACCATGCACTGGATGAGGCGAGCGAAGCCAGGGATGTAGCCTTGATATATTCAAGGCCTTTGATAAAGTCTGGCACGAAGGGCTGCTAATAAAAATTAAATCGTACGGTATAACTGGACACATACTAAATATAATCAGATCCTTCTTAGACAATAGGACCCTCCAAGTTGTCATTGATGGACGTACATCCAAGCAGCATAACATTAATGCGGGAGTGCCTCAGGGGTCGATGCTTGGACCACTATTATTCCTGATATTTATAAACGACCTCCCTGATAATATTGTGCCCAAGATTAATATATTTGCTAGTGATACAATGTTCTATAGTATGCATGAGGGAAGAATGGGTCTACATAAACCTAATCCAATGACAGACCCGTTAAAAAATTACCTCCAGACCGTAGTGGAATGGGACCACAAATGGATGGTAACATTTAATGCTAGTAAGACTAAGCTGCTCTCCTTTAACAATTATAAGAAGCTCCTCCAACCACCGATATCCATGACAAATAACACGCTACCTGAGAATTCTTCCTTCAAACTCCTCGGCTGAACATTCACAGGAAACATGAACTGGAACAAATACATTGAGAACATTGCAAAGACTGCTGAAAAGAAGGTGAGTTTGCCCTATCAAGCTAGAACACTACTCACACCTGAGAATATACTGTACCTCTACAAGGTCGCCATTCGCCCATGCATGGAGTATTGTTGCCACATCTGAGCTGGTGCATCTACCATTAGCTTCTCCCTCTTGGATAGAGTCCAAAAAAGAGTTTTCAATCTAAGAGGTCCCACTTTGTCAACTAAGCTCCACCCCCTGTCTCATCGCTGCAATGTTGTATCTCTGTATGCCTGTTTTACAAATATCTTAATGGAATGTGCTCTGATGAGCTCGTTCTATTTGTGTCCACTCGACGTACATATCCTCGACAAACCCGCTTAGCAACAAAATCTCACCCCTTCACTGTTGAGGCTAAATGCCAGAAGGGAAGACAATTCCAAAGTTTATCTGTTCGAAGGAAGAAGCTATTAATTCCCTTCCTGCTACCTGCTTCCCTGACTGTACTGACATGCAGAAGTTTAAATGCAGCGTAAATCAACATCTTGTTAATCTTTCCCAGGCCTGGTCCCAAATAGAAACCCCTTACGTTCAAGTGGCAATATGCCTTGTTAGGAGTGAACGTGAGTATGAAACAAAAAAAAAAAAGAAAAAAAGTCGCCACAGTCTCATTGTGATATATTTACACTTTGTGAGAAATTAATATTAATCCAAAATTATTAACTAATGAATTTTTTGAGATGATGATTAGTTATTTGTATTATTTGGATTCTTCAGACTACTGTTCTCATCTTGAGTCTCGTATTCACAACGTTTCGGTCGATGTAACCTCTGACCTATTGAACGCGGAAACCGAATTCCGTAGTTCTGTCAGTCATTTTGTATAGCATTGAAACTTCAACTTTCAGGAGAATATGATTTTACAATTTAATTTTTCTAAGTACTGTAACCCCTGCGCTACGAGTCCTTGTAGACAATTCTAGTACGAATTTTAGTAGCCTTAAACCTACTTTATTTCTAGATGTAGAAACTTGAGGATATTCGTGATGACTAACTAGTATATAATGATAAAACATTAAAAATTAAGTTCCTCATTCATTTCGCGTGTCACGAAATTTAAGGAAAAATTTCTTTCCGATTTTACACGTCTCCATCTTAAAAATGCCGTATATGAACTTGAATAAATAAACTTACTATCTCTTGAAGCTTATAACTACTTGAAAAATGTAATTCAAACTCTAATTATTTTTCAATTAAAGGAGCAAAGACCAAATTTTTTGAAAAGAACAAGTTTAATGGAAAACTATGCAATATTTGTTGTTTTTTAAATCGGTTTTCTTTAAAAAAGATTTAAAGAAAATCAATGAAATTTTACTTACTTCGATTATAAAAAATATATATAAATTCCAAAAAATCACTTACCTATAAAAAATTCTATTCAATGTGTACTTTCATTGTTCATTGTTAAGAATTTATCCATATTTATACTTATATTTCATGTCCTTTTTAAATAAAATACTTTTATAAACAAGGATTCAAAAAAAAATGCAAACTCATTTTTTTACTGTTCAAATAAAGGGAGACAAATCACTGATTTTTTTTTTTTTTTCGCGATTATCTTACGGTGACTTATTAACGCCATAATTAATATCTCTTTTTATTGCGTGTTGTTAACCAAAATTAGTATTTTGGGGCCTCTGTATATGAAAAAAAGCATACATTCACTTATAGGTTTTTGCCGTTAAACGAAAAACCCAGTCAGCAATTTTTTTTTTAATTCTCTTAATGAAATAAACGAGTTTTTGATTATTATATCTTATTTCTACTTTATCGAGTGAATTTTTTTTTAATATATAAAAACAGAAAACATTGAATGAATAGAAAAAATTTTCGTCAGCGTCCGGTATTTACTTGACTATATATGCATAACATGAGCTTTCATTAAAAAAAAAAAAATCAACGTGGTTTTAAAAAAAAAGGTTTTACACTTCAGACTTTACAGGTAAATTTCTAAAAACACTTCTTTTTTGTTTGTTTGTTTGTTTGTTTGTTTGTTTGTTTTAAATTAGAATATTTTATTTATTGATCTTTTATCTTCAATTTGTGATACATAAAATTTTGGTGAGTAAATTAATTATTTAAATTTTAACAGACATTTCAAAATGGGGGGGTGAATTTTTAAAAAAACTTTTGTCTAAAATATTTATTCGGTTTATTGAAAAGAGCATAAAATTTCACATTGACTCTGAAAATATCGTAAACATTGAACCAATAGAAAAATTTTGATAGATTTTTGAAGTTTAAAAATTGAAAAAAAATATCATTCGTAAAATTCAATTGATTTCATACGTAAAAAAAAAATGGCTGGTTGAACGCGCATCGCACCGGCACTTTGTAAACACAACAGTGTAAAAAGTAAAAAATAATATTTCTATTATATTTTTAAACAACTTTAATAGTTTATTTTGGAAGTATATTCAATACAGAAAATAAACAACCCACTTTAAAAAGAGAAATTACGAGCTTTTTTTTATATTTTATTCGCAGTTTTCTGTTAGCGGTGTCAAAAATTCCCAAAAAATTCTGATACCCCTACTGATACAATTCCTTTTATTTGAGAAGGATGTGTTGTACCTATTTACAATGCTTCTCCACGGGACAGAGTTAGACACCAGGGTCGTTTTTTAATGTGGAGAAAAGGTACAAAAATAAAAAATTGTCTCAGTCGTGAAGGAGTCCACTGACAGAGAACAAGAAATGGAAGTGCAGGCCAAGGAAGAGATATCCGCTCAGAAAAGCTTTTTCGCTCATAATCTTACTTCGTTTTTAGTAGTAGTAGTAGTAGTAGTAGTAGTAGTAGTAGTAGTAGTAGTAGTAGTAGTTACCTTTTTAATGTTCGTATCATTCATTCCATGAAAATTATTTTTCAACAATAATTATAGTAAGGGAGATAAGGGGTTTACAAAGTTATTTCCCTTGAATAAATTGTTTTACATGTTCGAACATTGTTTTCTTTTAAGTGATAATAGATCTTTTAAGGCTATGTAATACAATAGTTTTCGTATTATTGTAGAGTAACAACCTTCGCTAAATAAAAAAGTTTTTTTTTTTTTAATTAGATACTACTCATGCGCATCCTAAAAAATTTGACAGAAAATAAAATAAAAACAATTATTTTAAAATTTAGAGTTTCGCCTATAATTAAGGCGTAAAATAATTTCTAATATTCTGGCTATTCCAGAGAGTTGACTATTTCCTTCTTTGGTTTTTATTTAACAATCAGTTGTTATGGAAACGTGAGATTGTAGGTTTACAAAATATTACTGGCAGCAATATTCTATAAGTTATCCCATCTAAACAAGAATTGCTCGATATGCAAGACAGAGCAAATAAATTAAATTGTAATTCAATGAATTTCAAAAAACTCTCATTGAAATGAAATGAAGTGGTTGAGTTTCATATCAAAGAATTTTTATTATTCTAAGTAAGACAAAGAATGCTTTAGAAAATTAATTTCCTTAACCTATAGGAGTTCGATGTCTACCATCTCATCAGAGGAGAGAGAATATTAGTAAATACTTATAAAGGTATGCACCCTATTTGCTAAAGTCAGTGAGGAGGCATGGAAAGTCAAAGTCAAAATAATAAATTTATCAGAAGTCCTGTAGCAGGAGGAATTGGTAAAATCCATGTTATACGTTCTTTACATCCGTTTGGTCCAAGTTATACATTGGGTAAAGCTGTGTAGATATCCGAATCGGGCAAGTGCTTGTATAAATCTGTTTGTGGGTCCAGCGATAATAATTCAAAGTCTGGTGGAAAACTTTTCATTAGAAGTCTATATTATTTTTAGTGGGGCTGGGGCGATGTGTTAATATTAGGGAGAGTAGGTAGTGGTGAGTGGTAGGAATTGGGGTGAAACATGTGCATATTCATCCCTATATACACATAAACACACATATACAAACACAACACATACACACAATATACATATACACATCCTGCTACAGGACTTCTGATAAATTTATTATTTTGATTTTTTTTTTTTTTTTTTTTTTTTTTTGCTGTTGCTGCTTTTGCTTTTGTTGTTGTTGTTGTTGTTGTTTTTTTTTGTTTTTTTTTAAGAAACGTATTTTGCAACTTTTAAAAGGTAGTATGGAATGACGGCTTAACAATGGTACATAAAAGTCTATAAGAAAGGGCAAATAATACAATGAAAAGTTCATCCATATATTCATTTTAGATTTACCTATAGTTAAAAGAGCAACCCATGTCGATGGCAAATGATACATTCAATCATGCTGCACGGTTGAGGCACGTGATATTAAAATTCTGAAATCAATAAACAACCACTTTACGAAAGCAAGGATGCCTTATAAAATGAAATAAAACCATGAAAAGGAATGCGGAATGTAAATGTATAAAAAAGAATACGAAAAGTATAAAAGCTTATAACTTTTCTTTATTTGTTTTCAATTGGTGACGTGCAGGAATACAAAATAATATTATGAAAAAAAATTTTTTAACTTTTTTTACAGGCACATAATTTTCGACCGATCCTTCAGTCTTCATCGGTGTAGTGAGAGTATGAGTATCATATATGTATATATATATATAATATATATATATAAATATATATATATATATATATATAAATATATATATAAGTATATATATAAATATATATATATATAAATATATATATATAAATATATATATATAAATATATATATATATATATATATATATAAATATATATAAATATTTGGATGAAGTAAAGAATAGATACCCTGTAGCAGACGACGCCGCCTGGCGGTGCCAGGCGCACAATTCAACTAACACCGGTGATTCGACCTTGACATTGGCACAAGCACATGGCGTCAGTTGTTTTTAAACACGTCAAATAGCAAACCTGCTCGAATATTCACCAGCATTTTTTAAAAAATATATTTACAAAACCTTTGAAGATTTAAAAGAAAAAGTATATATTTACAAAACATTTTTTTAAAATAAGTAACAAAACGAACGTATTTAAATAAAAGATATTTAAATAAACGGGTGTCTCTTTCTGTTTTGGATTTTTGCGACCAAGATTGATTTTTATGTGCCGTGTTTTGGGGGGTTCTGTGTGCGTTTTTAAGACAATTCAATATTTATTCTTTAAAACATTAACTTCAGCGACAATTAATATATTTTCAAAATAATATTTTTAAATATTACATTTTTACGAATATTCGCAAGCAAGATTTAAAAAAAAAGTTCAAATAAAGACTGTTTGAATAAAACTTATAAAAAAAGGTTCATTCTATACGGTTGTGGCCATTTCTTTTTTGTGCGTTTTTGATACAATTCAATATTTATTTACAGTGCGATGTATGTCGGTGGTCAGTGAAGGAGAAATCCTTTTAGGCCGAGGCAATTTTTTATGCATAATAAAATCACAAGTATAAACAATCGAGATAAAAAAATATATTATTTTATTCATATCTTTTTTTATAAGTTTTATTCAAACAGTCTTTATTTGAACTTAATGGACTGTTTTTTTTATTAACTGTTTTATTCTTTTTATCAAACAAAAATAGAACTTTTATAATGAAATATATATTATGGACTGTTTTTCAAACATCGAAATTTTAAAATTAAAGTTTTATTTAAAACAAAAAAAAAAGACGAGGTGTTTTTTCTTTTCGAGATAAAACACGGCACATAAAAATCAATCTTGGTCGCAAAAATCCGAAACAGAAAGAGACACCCGTTTATTTAAATATCTTTTATTTAAATACGTTCGTTTTGTTACTTATTTTTAAAAAATGTTTTGTAAATATATACTTTTTCTTTTAAATCTTCAAAGGTTTTGTAAATATATTTTTAAAAAAATGCTGGTGAATATTCGAGCAGGTTTGCTATTTGACGTGTTTAAAAACAACTGACGCCATGTGCTTGTGCCAATGTCAAGGTCGAATCACCGGTGTTAGTTGAATTGTGCGCCTGGCACCGCCAGGCGGCGTCGTCTGCTACAGGGTATCTATTCTTTACTTCATCCAAATATTTATATATAAATATATATATATATATATAAACAGAAAAGCTTGGAGGAGAAATCTATTAATCAAGGAAAAAGCAAATTCCAAAACCAAATATAAATATAGTTATTCATATCTTAATCCTATCTTAATTACTATATTGTCCTTTTGACTACTCTACACTCTTTAACCCTTATCCTTGAGTGGCCGATCGGCCTTGATAAGTGGTGACGCCTATGTAAAAAAAAAAAAATATCCCAACCAAATGAAAAAACTCAATACATTCACTAACGATAGTAGAGGTTACGATAAAAAAAAAAAAAGAAGAAGAACAGGGCTTTAAAGTAGAAGTTTACAAAAAGTTTTATCATTCAGCAGAATACTCCAACGAGTAACGAGCTACCAGCTTTGGAGTATTCTGCCGAATAATAAAAACTTTTTGTAAACTTCTACTTTACAGCTTTGTCCTTTTATATATATATATATATATATATATATATATATATATATATATATATATATATATATATATATATATATATATATATATATATATATATATATATTCGGCAATAGTATAAGTAAGAAGGCAAAAAATCTAAGTAAGAATATCTCCAGATCACCATTGAAACTATCTTTTCATACGAAAATATGAGGATTTATAGTGAATAATTAATTTATATATTAAATTGCCATCAATTAAACTTAAGAGATATTTTTAATGGAACAATTTCGAGATAAATCATCTTAAAAATATCTTAATAAAAAAAGGCAGTAATATAATTTGCAATTTAACAATTACACAACGTGTGATGATAAATATCCACTAATAAACTTAAAGGTAGGTAGTGTCGGTTTTGAGGGAAGCATAACTCGATCTGACTCATGGTCGTCATTATAATATCGTATGAATCCGAAGTTTCTATTGCTGGCATTGGTTTCCCCGATATTTTTATAGTCATAATTTTTTTCTAGAAAGAAATCAGATCCTTACCGAAGGGACAACGTGAAGGTTGCCAACATCCTAAATTACAATGATTTTTGTGGAACGAACTGGATTCGAACCTGAGACACCCAGATTGTCAGTCCGTGTCGTTAACCAATGGACCACTGTTATCTTCTCTGACCCATGGTGCTGAACACCCAGTCGCCAACGCGAGTGACAAATTAACTTACCTTTCATGTCTGTGTCTCCTTCTTCTTGTACAATGTACCCAGTGTCGACTTTAACTTCTCGTTTGTTTTTCTGTGTAACAAAAATCGCCTGTTTCTCTGATTTACGCTTTTGGGCTGCAGCCTCTTTGGCAAACGTCTGTTGATACATCCGGGACTCTTTCTCCTGTGGAGGGTCAACGGGTACACGTCCAATGAGTGATATGAATGTCCCCGACGAGCGCGTTGCACTGTTTCGGTTAATCAGATACACGGGACCGATGGCGGAGACTTTCAGCTCGCTGGTTGGCAATGGGGATCCAGTTTTGCGAACACTGACCGGTGAATAACTCTGGGTTAACATCGAGTTTAGTTTTATCTCACCTTCTCTAATGTGTGTTATCAATTCGCCTTCTGCCGTTGCCATTTTTTCTTTGTATGGATGCACAATAAAATCCATGTTCCGCTTCAATTCGATTTCTTCAAACGGCGAAGAGCAATAAATATTATCAGCTTCGCCGTCAAATCCAAATATTTTTGCCATTTTACTCCTCTGATGACCCAACCGGTTACTTCCCGTTAGGCCAGTCATGTCCAACTGATTGTGATTAACAACATTAGTTGCCATGTTGCTAAACTGATGCGCGTGTTGTTCTTTCGTCCTTTCAAAGGGGTCTGCTTCCGGTTCCGGTATCGTCGTTCCAAAATGGGCGTTTTCACCAACATGGAACGGTAGGGGCTGCAGTTCGCCCTCGGGGTCCATCTTTTCTGCCTGGTAGAGTTCAGGGTAGTAAGTGACGTCACGCGATTCACGAAAATGGACGAATTTCTTTCGGTTTGCGCTGTCTCTCCTTCGGATCACACCTGCTTCGTTTTGTCCGCCATCTTGAAACTGATGAGTGAGAAAAGAATCGTGTTCGCCGAATCCATCATTTTGTCGATTGTAAGGAAGAGGAAAGCGTTCATTTTGATGAAGCGAGGGAGAAAAATAAGCTTGAGCTTCGTTAAAAGGGTAAGTGCTGGTATTCTTTCTTGCAAAGTCGCTGTAATCGGTTCTAATCCTTCCGTGTGCCGGTTTGGGCGGGGGAGGACCGTATTGTCCCCAACCTGAATAAACATTTTGTGATAAACTGCATCTTTCGAATCCGGCCATTTTTTTTTTTTTTTTTTTTTTTTTTTTTTTTTTTTTTGCGGTGGGCGTATGTTTCTTCTTTCTAGTTCGAATTAACAAAATCAGAATTCTTTTTAAGATACTACATTCCCCTGGACGATTTCAGACCGGTATTGGTACCACCTTATGCGCTTGTGACGGTCTATAGACATACGTGGTGATGGCGGCAGGGAGGGGGGTGATGTGGCATTGGACATACATATCCTAATACTTGTGATAAAAAAAATCGTGTATGCCTATGCGTGTTAGGGTTAGGGTGTTGGTAGAAGTAGTTGACCTCTCTTTATACATCTTGGATGACCCCTTCCCCTCTCTCCCTCCGCGCATCACGTGACACTAGCCGTGCGTCTCTTGTCTCTGCCATGGGCGTGAGTTTTAATTTCGTTTGAAGAAAAAGATAACGTTGTCGTTTGGTCTTCCTCATTTTTCTCAGCTGCCCTTTTATTAAAGAAGAAGAAGAGGAAGAAGAAGAAGGGAGGAGGAAGAGGAGGGGAGGCGGCTTTGGCCATGTATGTCTTTCTATCTATCAGTAAGTTTCAACATCCAGATTTTGTCTACCCAACTCCATTTTCACTAAAATTGACCGTGTTATTATTTTCTTGTAGCTTTATAACATGTTTATTAATCAACAATTTTATTTTCTTCAAGCAGCAGAAAAAAACTTATAGAATTTAAATATCGATGTTCTATATTTTCCCAAAATCAATCATATTCATTTATATTTTAGTCTTCCTTATCTCTCTCTCCTTCTTTCTCTCTCTCTTCACACTCTCCCTCTGTACCGCTCTCTCGCTCTCTCTCTCTCTCTCTCTCTCTCTCTCTCTCTCTCTCTCTCTCTCTCTCTTTCTCTCTCTCTCTCTCTCTCTTGAGTTGAGCATATTGAGGAGTGAAATAACAAACTGCCGCTAGCATAAAAAGAAATGCTCTTGGTAAAAACAAACAGAGCTTAGGCGTTTGGACAGTATTTAAAACAATTTCGCATACTTGAGGTAGTTGCGAGTCTAGCCTCACTGATGAGCTGTGATACAGCGAAACAGTAATGTATGTGGATGACTATATATATATATATATATATATATATATATATATATATATATATATACATATATATATATATATATATATAGGTAGGTAGAACAATAAAATTGTCGCCCTAGAAAATACGACATGATTCCATTTTCATTTGATGAAAACCGATTTTCTTTTTTTGTTGCAGACCATCTACTAGTTTGCCAGTTGTGTACAAATCCCAAAAGCGATAGGAGCCTTCTATCACGTCTGAAAGTGATACAATGTTTAATGGGCGAGATTGGAGATGTGTCGCTGTACAACACATGCTCTCTATCAATCCAAATTATGACAACATGACCATTGCCAGCACCCTCAAAATGCATCGCTGGATCGATGAAAATAAAGTTTCCGGCCACAGTTATGGTATTTAGTGTGGGTTTCAAGTGAGGGCAGCATCATGACACCTCATAGCTTCGAAGTTGGCTTGAAAGTCAACACCAAAGTGTTCCTGGATGTGCTGAAACGTGTGGTGATCCCCTGGTGTAATCCAGTGGCCCCTGGCAGACCTTGGGTGTGGCAGTAGAACTCAGTGTCGGCCCACAAGTCAAAAGAGATCCAGGCTTGGCTTCAGAAGGAGCGCTACAACTTTGTACCTTTCGCCTCTCTCCTTCCCTGACCTGAACCCACTGGGCTACTTCGTTTGGTCATACATTGAGAACATCACCAACATGACCTCCCACAGCACCAAAGCCAGCCTGATCACTGTCATCTGCCGAGTAATCGCCGAGCTCATGCCAGCGCTTGTGGAAAAGGCATGCTCTCAGTTTCAGACCCATATCGAGGCAGTGATTGAGACTGATCTCATTAAATAGATATCAGCTCTACTACATAATCAAGTTACCTGAATTTATTTTTTCAATACGAGTTTTAAAATAAAGGTGTAGTGTTTTCTTTAGGACAACACTTTTATCTATTATTTTAATTGGAATTCATTATTGAGATGAGTATTATTTATATTAATTTATTTTATTGTGGACTATTATTCTCATCTTTATTGGTTGTTGTTTCACGACGTTTCGGCCAACTATTCCTCTGGCATTCGTCAGGTGGTAAATTAATATAAATAATGCTCATCTCAATAATGAATTCCAATTAAATAATATATATACCATTCGGTACAGACCCGACCATGGAAGATCATATAATAAATAAACGTTGATTTATAAGATCAAAAAATTCAACCTTGATCGCCCCTTCGGGGTCCGTGGCGCAGTGGATAGAGACGTTGAATCTCTATGGTTCCAGATGAGCATTCTCTGAAGATAGCGGTTTCAATCCTACCCAAAGCCGGCCAGAGGCTTAGTTGGCTAAAACGTGGTGAGACGACAGCAACTACAGATGGCAGTGATGGCTGAAAATGCAGTTAGGAGATTCAAAGTTTCTATCCATCGCAGTTACCATCTGACGAAGGCCAGAGGAATAGTTGGCTGTAATGTCATGAAGCAACAATCAATAAAGATGAAAATAATAGTTCGCAATAAAATAAATGAACACTTATCGTTCCATTATATATTCCATTATATATATATATATATATATATATATATATATATATATATATGTTATATCGCATATCCCTTCATATTTGCATGAATAAACTGGAAACCAGCAGGGGCAGCGACAGCAACGGCGACGTCAAGACAAAGGCGTTCGTCGATGCAATGCAGATGAACACAATAAATACACACAACAACTTCAAATCCCATTTCTTTAGCTACACACATCATTAGAATAGCTCACACATCACCTAAATTAAGAAAACCGCCAGATAAAGCCGCACAGCAAAAGAAAAACCAAAATACAAAACACAAACATCAAAGTAAACGCAAATTAGGCAGCATAAAAACGCAAATAACCCACGAAACAATGAAACCATGCAACACCGACTAGATTACATTCACAATTTTATTAGCTTCAAATCGATATAAGGCAGACGGTTCACTACAACACATTATAGCACGAAAAACAAACACAATCAAAAAGCAAACTCAAACCAGCGATTAAAAAAAAATTTCTTTGCTCCTTACTACGTCCGCTTCATGACTATAAAAATACCAGCCTTTTCGACAACCGACAGATTGGCCCTAGCGTAGCGTGCTGTGAACTCACTCCGTCTTCAACCAGCATCCGACTCCTCGCCAACGACATCAGACGCGGAGCTTATTACGCACAGCCAGCATCACCCACCGCTACCATCTCACTTGCGATCCTGATACAAGCCCCTTTCCTTCTTCGGCTAATACCAAATCATTACCTCTCACCAACCCCGCACTAAGCAACATCAGCTAATAAGGATCGCCGCACACGCTAAGCCACATTTCTGCCATCACCGCCCTACACCTAACCAAACCCAAAGAAACTTTGATCGTTGACGAGTTTATCTCAATGCCCGGCCAGCCATCCTAACGACTATTATTATTATATATATATATATATATATATATATATATATATATATATATATATATATATATATATATATATTAGTTAATTAAGTTCAAATATATAGATAGCATTAATTAAAACCCATGTAACAGATAATCTTTATGTAACGTCGTTGTTACATTTTAACATGGACCCGATGTTGCGTACAAAAGTTTTGCAAAGAAACAAAGGAAAGAAATTCGACTTCAGTTTATTTTTCAAAGAAGTTGAAAGAAAGGGCATTTATTAACGGTCGTTTCATCACCAAACCACTGATACATATTTTCCAAGCAAGAGACAATATTGTAGCATTCTTGCTTTCCTCTTCTCTGGGTCAATTAACAGTAACCCAGTCCACAGCTACAACTGGCTGCTATGTCTGCAGTTTGCCCTACAGTCGTCCAACAATTTTGCACACAGTCGTCCAACAATTTTGTTGAAAGTTCAGAGAACTAACAAATCCTGCATTTTGTTTAAAAGTTCCTCTCGCACCAATGTGATTAAAAGTCCTGTCATGCCGTCACATAGGTCAAAAAATCTTTCTTGCTCAGCAGGCAGTTAAAAACAACTTTCCTGTGTTGACATATGCTTAATAGTTTCTTGCTCCGCCACATGCTTTCTTTTCTCTACTTTTATTTCCTTCCTCTCCCTTCGCTGTGATGTCACCTCGCGCCACGGCTTGATCATTTGCATACATGCCCGTGGCTTCATTACACTCATATTTTTTCGAAAGTGCTCAATACGTTAGTAGAGCTTTTATAAATAAAATTATATAAACATTAGGAAGAGTTTATGCGGATCTACCAAAGTTTCGTCTCTAAACTGATACAAGTTTAAATAATACAACAGAATCGCTAATAAAAAATAAATAAATAAATGAAATAAAAATAAATAAATAAATAAAAGACAAATAAATAAAAAATAAATGAATAAATAAAAAATAAATAAATAAATAAAAAATAAATAAATGAGTAAAAAAATAAATAAAAAATGAGAAATAAATAAATAAATAAATAAAAAATAAATAAACAAAATAAAATAAATAAATGAATAAAAATAAATAAATAAAAAAATAAATAAATAAATAAAAAATAAATAAATAAATAAATAAAAATAAAAAATAAATAAATAATAAATAATAAAAAAATAAATAAATAAATAAAAAATAAATAAATAACAAATAGATAAATAAATAAAATAAATAAATAAAAAATAAATAAAAAATAAATAAATAAATAAAAAATAAATAACCCAGTAGATCTTAAAATTGTATCGCAGTTCGGTGGTAAAACATCATTAAATGCTGATTAAGTAGTTACAAGTTCGATTGTTGTCAAAGCTTTAGGCATGTGATGCCAAGAAACACATGGTCAAAAGATAATTAACGGCTTAGTCATCTTTTGCAAATTTTACACAAAGCTAATTTATATGTCTGGCAGTGTTCTTAAATATGTTTTGTACAGACATTCATCCGATAAGTATCTAAAATCAAAAACATCCGATCTTAAAAATAGCTGATAGATAAAAAAGAATAATTTTTACAGAGAAATATTTTAGTTACACCTGTAAAGGGAGATAATAAACTTTGAGCAAATCATTTCTTCATAAAAAAAAAGAGAGAGATTTATTATAATCTCGTAATATAGCTTATTAGTAGAGCACCTGATTTCAAACTGAATAATCCCCTGTTCGAGCCCGGGTGTACCACACCATTATATTTCAATTTTTTCTTTATAACGAGTTCCATTTATTATAAAAGAAGAGGTACCATTTAAAATCGCCGCAAATCATTTCTTCTATAATAATAGATACACAATCTGCATAAATTGAAATATCATATTTAAGCGTATTGTACGAACGTGCACCACCGGGCTGCCAGCTAGTATATATATATATATATATATATATATATATATATATATATATATATATATATGTATAAAATTTAACAGTTTAAAAGATCGGACAATAAGTGCAAAATTGATTTCAATAAACATATCTATAGGTACCTCCAATGCGAGACACAGATTTAACCCCCTCCCCTATATGTAACATGATGTGTTTAAAAAATTGAATGTTAATTTAAAACTGCTAAGATTAAGCTTATTTCCTTTAACAACTACAAAAAGAACCTTCTTAAACAATGATTGCCTTGACAAATTTACATCCTTCCTGAGAGCTCATCTTTCAAACTACTCAGCTTAACATTCACAGGCAACGTGAATTGGAACGAATACATTGAGGACATTGCTAACGCTGCTGCAAAGAAGGTGGGCTCTCTTTACCATACTAGAAAATTACTCACACTCGAAAGTAGCCTGTACATCTACAAGGCCGCCATTCGCCCATGCAGAGAGTGTTGTTACTGCATTTGAGCTACACCTTAGACAGGGATCAAAAACGAATCACCAACCTAATAGGTCCTACACGATCAACCAAACTCCAACCTCTGTCCAATCGCCGAAATGTTGAATCTTTGTGCCTGTTTTACAAGTATTTTTGTTTAATAAATATATTTTAATGGAAATGACTCCAACGGAACTCAAGCTCTTGTGCTCCTCTGGCTTAAATACCCCTCAATAACCTCACATACAGCAAAGTCTAACTCCTACATCATAGATATGCCTATATGCCGGAAAACCTTCTACTTAAATAGTTTTTTCCCCCTCAAACTGCTAGGCATCGGAATTCCCTCCCTGGTCACTGCCTCCCTAACTACACTGACATGCAGAAGTTCAAGTGTAATGCGAACAGACATCTTGCTGTTCAACTGTCTATATAGTATTCTTGTAAATTTGGTTCAAAATAGTAACCCCTTACCTCCAAGTAGCACCGTGCTTTGTTTATGGTGAAAAGCAGTAAAAAAAAAATAAATAAATCTTTATTGTTAAGCGTTTTCTGATCATTTGTATTATAGAAGTTTGTCATTCATTACATGCAAAGAAAGCCGAAAACGATATGCAGAATTTGATTTTATTTGAAGACGACCATTTTTGTAGTATACAGGTAAATAACCCTGTGGTAATGTGTCCCACAGACGGGAACCTCTTGAAAAAATTTTCAGTTTATTAATTTTTTGCCTCACGCTAAGCACATGGCAGAAGAAAGAAAAGTTATTTGCAATTATTATGATAAGATAAATTCTTGCTATGAATGTTTTACCAGAACTAGAGAGTGGGACAGCTTCTATAGATATAATACCACTAGTGCACTTTAAACTTGCTGGAATTATCTTTTTTTATTGTCATTTTCTGGAAGAGTTGTATTAGGGAAAAGGGAAGACAATCCAAAATGTGTAACTTAATATATATATATATATATATATATATATATATATATATATATATATATATATATATTTGAAATATTGCTGCTATTTTTTTTTATTTTAAGTTAATTTAATAAATGTTTAGTATTTAATGTTTTATATTGTGTTATTTCGTTTTTTATCATTTTTTATTGATTAAAATTTCTAAAAATAGCTGTTAACACACTTAATTTAGAAAAGCTTTTTTTATTTTTTCTAAAGATCAAAGAAATTGATTTTTCACAGACGGAATGAATGTTATATTTTATCTGTGCATTTTAAATACTATACTAAACTTTTTTAAAAATCATACATTATTCTAAAATGATTTTACAATTCTTTAAAAAAAAAGACAACAATAATATTATTATTTGAGTGTTGCATTTTACACGTTTTGAAAATTTTCAATTAAATTCAATAAATGTTTCGGAAGTAATGTTTTCTGTTGTCTTATTTCGTTATTTTATTGAATTTGTTTTGAATTACCAGAAAATTTTGATTAGAAAAGAATCATTAATTTATGGGTATGTCTTTCCTTATCACTAGTACAACTCTTTCAAAAATGAAAAAATATATATTTTCAGCGAGTTAAAATGCACTTGTGCCAAAATAATGATAGAGCAAATAAGGTATGGCACAATCATATTCACATACCTGTTCTCACCAGATCACCGAAGTTAAGCAACATTGAGCCTGGCCAGTACCAGATGGGTGACCATTTGGAAAGGCTAGGCACAGTATGTACCTTCTGGGGAGGTTGGGCGTGGGGCCAGCACCCTCATGCTGGAAAAAGAATTCTTTGCCACAAAAGCATCTGCAAAGTGGATGACCTATGCCCCTCCAGGGGCTCAAGGCTATGGATGGATGGAAATAAGGACTAGCAATGTCTCTTTAGTGAGAAGAGGGTTGTAAAGAGCAAGATAGAGTGCAAAGTCACTTTTGTGCTTTGTCAAGAAAACAAAGGTTGCTGCGAAGGGTTCCCCTTAGATGTGGCAACAGTATTTCATCTTGGTTTTAAAATCTATGTTTTATAAAAGTACAAGTTTCCAATTCTAACGATTTTAAAACGAGTTGAAACTTCACAGATTTTTTTTATTACTACTTCACCCCAAATAAGACACAGTTCCACTTTGACATGAAAGGCTACTATTTGGGACCAAATGTGCAGGGATACTGTCTAGGGACTTGAGCAGCAATATGTCTGCTCACATGCTTGAACTTCTGCATGTCAGTACAGTCAGGGAAGCAATGACTCGGCAGGGAATCCAAAGTTTATCATTTTGAGAGAAGAAATTATTTGAGTAGAAAGCAGAGTTTTGCTACTTGTCGGGTTAGTCAAGGATATTTACATCAAGGGAGCACAAGTGCTTGGATTCTGCGACACACTCACCATTAAAATACTTGTAAAACAAGCACAGAAATGTAACATTTGGTTGATGAGACAAGAAGTTTGAGTTTGTTTGACAGTGCAGGACTTATAAAGTTATCGATTACTTTTTAACCCTGTCTAAGAGTGAGAAACTGCACCAATCCACATTTGGCAATAATACTCCTTGCATGGCCTATTCGTGGCCCTGTAAAAATACAAAGTACTCTCTGGTGTGAGTTAAGTTTACGGTAGATTAACGCACATCTTAATATATTATTACTATTAAAAGCGACTGTATATGCACTAAAGAAGCCTAAATGCATCTCCCCTAGGCTTGTTAACGTTGCCGACTATTCGGATAAAATCCAACTCTTAATTGAATTGATCTCTGACGTTCAAAGGGGAATAACCAATTAGTAAGAATAAAAAGTTGTTAGAAGAATTTTAGAAAGTTATTTCCCTTACATAGCAATCAATAAGGGTTATTTCCCTTACATAGCAAGCAATAAGGGTTATTTCCCTTGCATAGCAATCAATAAGGATTATTTCCCTTACATAGCAATCAATAAGGGTTATTTCCCTTGCACGATTGCTTTCTCATTTAACGTCTGGTATGAGTAATAATGGCGAAAAAAAGATAGGTGACATAGTTTTGAAAGCCGGTTTATCATAATTTTTTGGGTAATCGTGAAGAAAGAGAGAGCCTGTTTCCTCCGTTTGACTATAGGTGGCGTTACTGTCTGTCCACCCAGTTACGGAAGCACAAAATGTATATAATGCCACCCTTAAAATAAAAATAAATGTTTTTGTTATATTTTAATTTTAAACATGGTTTTTTTGGGAACCGCTTATGAATTTGATATTCCCTAGATACTTCTTCCTTCGGAGGGAGCCGGTTCAACCCGCTTTAGGTTTGTTTTTTTTAAATACAACTAATACCGGTTCATTAGAGGCCCAGTTGGAGATTGTGCAACTTTTGCTTTACTACAGACTCGCTCCATAGTCACCCTTATTCATCGTCTCTTAAGACTGAAATGAAGTCTTTAAAAAAGAGTAAGAAGTTTTGCATGATTTAAAATGGATTAATAAGGTTATATTCTTGAGAAATGTATGAATTCATAAATCATCTCTCCAGCCATGGATTAGATAGTAGGAAGACTAGACTCTCAAGCCTTGGTTGTCCAACTAGACTAGAAGTAAATACTATGAAATAACACCAATTTTTCTCTGCTTACTCCAGCATTGTTCTTGTCGTCCTAGTTTCCTCCTTGTTACTGCATTAAAGTAACGCCTGTCCATAAGATGTTCTGTCAGGTAATTGCTTAAGTCTTGCTTTATTATAGACTAACCATGTTACAAAGCTTATCCATTGTCTCTAGCAATCAAAACGAGGCCTTTCAAATGGGGTAAGAAGGCTCTTTTGCATGTGTATTGTATAATAAAGAATAAACGGGGTAATAAACTATGAGAAATGTATGAGTCCATAATCCTTTTTCCAATTATGGGTTGAATAGTAGGGAAGACTAGACTCTCAAACCTTGGTTGTGCAACTAGTCTTTTTTTTTTCTTTTTTACATAAGAGTCACCACTTATCAAGGCCCAGATAAGGTTTAATTAAAAGTACATACTGCGAAATAATTCAAGCCTTTCTCTGCTTACCCCGGCCATGTTTCCAGTCGTTCTCCTTGCCACTGAACTCAGGAAATTGAGGAGAGCGATTGCATAATCCTGGAATTACTGTAGTTTCCATGCACATTATTTTTTCACTCTAGAATGAGCAGAGGTATTTATAGGATGAACATAGACAAGAAATGTTTGCTTCATGCTTTAAAAGCTCACCAGATTAACAGCTGATAATTCAGTTGATTCAGAAGTGAAACATGCAACTTTTGTGTAGCTTGTTTGTCTTGAGGATATTTTCATATACTACGAGCAGGGAGACCCGACATTGCTCGGGATTAAATGAGGATCAATAAATGTTTCACACTACCATATTTTATTATCATCGTCTATTTTCCAATCAAACCGAATGATTGCCTTCCATGATTAGAGACCCATTGCAATGTACTGAGAAGAAATTTCATATGCCTCCCCACAGTAACTTAGTCCACGATACATTGTAGTCTACATTGCACTGTAGAGAACCTACTGTGGACTTAATAAACATTTTTATAACATAATGGCTTGAATGAAAGTTTAAAATGAAAAAATCAAGTATCATGGGTCAGTTGTGCTCTAAACAGAAGCATTCATTTCCAATGCATTCCTGTCATATCAAAGAACCTACTATTGATTTTATATATCAGGCCTTTCGGTTTATGTGGTGATAAAACTTCTCAAATATACTTGTGATGTTAGGCTGTGTAAGGTGTTAACTTTGGTCAAAATCGCACATTATTTCTTTCATCAGATTATTTCGATTATCAATTATTGATACTTATCGAAGGCATTCCAATACAAAACCTATCTAAGAACACTGCCAGGCACAAAAAATACTTTCGTTTGAAATTTCACAAAAATAGGCCCAATACTAAAATACTTTTACGTTATATATCACTAGCAAAGATGACTGCACTTTGTGCGGGACTGCATGCTCAGAGGCCTGCTTTAAAACCTAAGAACGGCTTTCGGAATAGACACCCTCAACCTCCTGATGTTAAGAACAGCTTTCAGAATAGACACCTTCAACTTCGGCAAGTAAAGAATAGCTTTCGGAATAGACACCCCCAACCTCCTGATGTTAAGAACAGCTTTCAGAATAGACACCTCCAACCTCGGCAAGTAAAGAATAGCTTTTGAAATAGACACCTCATTTTTTGAGGGAGGATGTCAAAATATTTGCCCCAAATTTAACCTTGATATTCGTTGACAGCACACCCACCCATAAATACTATAAACCAGAAAGAATTTGGGGGTGGCATTGTCAGTCGGAGAGAAGTAGATGTGTTTATTGTGCATGCCACTGAATTACAGTGCATAATAAAGGTCTTTGTATCTCGACAACTACTTGTCTCTGCCAAATTTAAATGAGATTGTCTTATTCAGCAAAGTTGAAAATCTATAAAGTCGTCATTTTAAAGAAAATTGTTCAGACGGAGCTAAGGTAAAAATTTACCTAAAAAAAAAAAAAAGTTAATGTCTGTGCAGTGTCGATAATGAGCCCAGAAAGAAAATTAAACAAAATACTCTACAGAACGTATAATTAGTAAGAAAACAAATATATATTTTTTTTTTTTTTTTACACAGTGATCACCACTTATCAAGGCCCGGAAGCCACTCAGGGATAAGGGTTATTGCAAGTACATTACGTTAGTGTGGAGATTTGATGGAGTGTTTACTTAAGGGGGCGGTTCATTAGGAATTTGTTAACATTAGACTTGAAGACATCCAAGTTGTAGTCCGGAGGGAAGCAGGCAGACGGAACAGAGTTCCACAGGCGTGCAGTTCTAAGAAAGAAGCTTTGTTCATGGAATCCGCGTTTTGATTTAGGCACAGATATAGAGTAGGGGAAATTTTTCACAGTGGATTCAGCTAGACGGGTGTTTTTCGTGAAAGATTGGCGAGGGGGGACCAGGGATTGGAGTTCAGACGAGCACCTGCCATGAAAATAACGATAAAACAAGGATAGGCTCGCAACGTCTCTTCTGTGAGAGAGGGGTTGCAGGGTAGAGAAAAGGGCATCCCCCACTAAGCCACGAAGTCTATTTTGTACTCTGTCAAGGCATGATAGGCTGTTTTTGGCAGCTCCTGCCCAGATATGGCAACAGTATTCCATCCTTGGACGTACTTGGCTTTTATATAGATAGAGAATTGCATAAGTGTTTCCATAGGCAATGTAATGTAGTTTAAAACCTATCGGCATCAAATATTGGGGTGTTATTTGTAAGTGGTTGACACGATAAGTAACATGATTGAAGCCTAGGTAATCGTTTGAAAATATATAAGTAATTAAAATCGTCCACAGTAATAGTAAATGTAAAAAAAAGTAAGAAAAATATAAAAACGCTCCCAAAAAAACAAAGTAAAGCAAAACAAAAAATGGTATCGTGTAAGGGTTGAAAAGCTGCTCCAAAATCAAAAAATAAATAATCCTACCCGTAATTGTTTTTTTTTCAGGGCTTTTTCTTGGGGGGGGGGGGTAATCGCATGTAGGCACTTTGTGCATAGATAAGTGTTACCAGTATTTAATTTTCTGTTTATAAGTAGTTATTATGTTTGTATTATGCTTGTATTTGTTTGTTTTTCTAGCATGATTGCTTCATGTAGGGGGGCGACGCCATATTGGAAAATTTCTGGAGCGTTTGTTTATGTATAAGAAAGTGGATTCCAGAATAATAGAATTGTCAGGTCTCAGTCAATCAGAATGAGCGAATTTTGAGAAGGGAGAATTCATTTTTTTTAAATCGGGAATGGAAAGATTATGTTATGTGTATGTAGCTAATAACCAGTTACAATGGGTGCAATGAAAGTATTGTAGGAAAATGTAGAATTGG
Source organism: Euprymna scolopes (assembly GCF_053919585.1). Classification (NCBI taxonomy): domain Eukaryota; kingdom Metazoa; phylum Mollusca; class Cephalopoda; order Sepiida; family Sepiolidae; genus Euprymna; species Euprymna scolopes. The sequence goes on along the minus strand of NC_136489.1, from coordinate 48,608,260 downwards.
TCCCATTGTCAACTGGTAAGAGTGGGAGAACTAAATATTTATAGAGAAAAATAGAGATTCCTTCCTCTATAGATGTTGCGATTGTGATGGTGGTGCTCCTAGGATGCAGTGTAGCATTTTATTAAAACGACTTAATATGTCTAAAATTGTGTTCGAAATTTGCATAACATAGTGGCTAATAGCCTAGGCATAATGAATTAGTATGTGGCATCTGTTATTGCAAACCTACGATACTTTGGTCCAGAGAGAAATTTCTGCAGTCAACATATTATAAAATATATGATAAAATCGAAATATCTGTAATTGGATAATTTCCTTTTTTTAGATCGTTTTTTTTATTACAAGAATGGTTCTCCACTCAAGATGGATAAATATAGTATTTTTAGCAAATCCTCTGACCTGATGTGTTAGGTTTGATGAGATTACACATTGCAGATCGCCCTGATCTTAGATCGGTCATTGCATTGCAGTCAGACGAGAATGGACTTTGTGATGGTGAGCCAGGATTTGTTGCTATAAATGGGAATATCAAATATTCAAAGTTTGTAGCTGTATCTCTTTCTCTCTGAACAACGTCCAGTGAATGATGTCACCAGATTTATCTGCTCTGGGTCTCGTTTGGTTACTGGGACTAGACTGCTTCTTTGACGAGAGTCCTGGTTGACGAGAGGATCTGGTTGAACAGGTTGCCACTCTCTGCACATTGCTTTTGATAGAGTGTGCAATCCATTGAGCCCTGGTTTTTCAAGTTGACGTCACTGGAAAGTAGAGGTCATTTTAAACCAAAAGAAGAAAAGAATAACAAGTTGATAACTGGGCTTATTGTATAAAAATAACAAAATAATTATTCACTGAAAGTTAGAAAACTTTGATCATCCATAAGTTTCTGACTAAGATACAAATGCTAGGAAACTAGTGGCTTCTATTAGTAACGTTGGTGCGGTTAACCTTAAATTTAGGGACTTTTCTCTTTACAGTGTGATTTCAGTGGGTTGAAACCGAGTGAGACTTAAGTCAAGGGTTTTACTTTTCTCTGAATGGTGTTGGTTCCTTGGTGGTCAGGTGGAGTATGTCCTTGAGACTATTTCTACCTTTCATTATATTGAGAATCAGGTGGGCTTAACCCTGCCTCCTGATCCACAGAATTTCATTTCACCGTTCTCAGTAAACAAATCTCAGACAGTTTTTGAAATTCTCAAGCTCTAAAAAAAGTTTCCTTTTCTTCTTCATCAAATCTGTATCTCGAACCGCCACTCTCAACAGGAGGGCCCATTGCTTTCACCCTCCATTAGATCTCTACTTTTCGCCATCACTCATATAGGAGAATCCTTCCTTCTCCATTTGCATAACCAAGGGTGTTTCTCAATGCCATTTCGTATGAGTAAAAAAAATAAATAAATTGGTTATCTTTTTGGGGATAACCGAATTCCAGGATAACAATTAATAGGCACTTGAATTCGTATACACCATTTTGTTTTTCCTTATCCAAAGAAACTCATAATATCTGGCCTATATTTCAGGTGACCCACAAGTAACTTGACCACCCAAGAAACAAGGTTACTTGTTTTTCTTAACAAGGGTGGTATTCAGATGGAACTTGTCAAATTGCCAAAAGGCACCATTTCTGACATTTTTTAAAGATATTGAAGACACAAATAAGGGTGTGTGTGTGTGTGTGTGTGTGTGTGTGTGTGTTAAATAAATACCATAAGAACTTTTCTTTACGATGTTTTTTCTTTCCATCATCAGTGTCATCAACATCACCACCACCACCATCATCATTGTTGCATCCAACGATACTGTTACATAGCTGAAATAAATTTATATCTTAACAGAATCAAAAGAACAATGTTAATATCGATGAGTTTTACAGAAATTTTATTTCCTTTAAATATAAAAGAAAAGTATTTTAACTTTATTTTTTTAATCAACAAGTTTTATTTTTTTGTACAATTTTTTTGTTTCTCATTCTTTATAAAGACTAATTTTTTCAAATATAAATTTTAGTTTGGAAAATTTTAAAACTAAAAAGAAATTAATTTCTCTACAGATCCACATCTGGTTTGTTCCATAAAGCACTGTAGTAGTAGTAGTAGTAGTAGTAGTAGTTGCTATTACTATTGTAATTGGAATAATAGTAGTAGCATTAGTAGCAGTAGTATTAGTAGTAGTAAGAAGGATATAAGAAAATGTTCCTATGTCGCTAATGGGTAGAAAAGAAATCCAATTTTGAAAAAAAAAAAAAAAAAGAACATTAAATATTAGCATTCTTAAATTAGCTGCATTAAAATATTTTTAAACAAAATGACAGATTTTTGTCCTTTTTGAAAATTTGGTCCAATGAAAATTGACACACAAAATGTACAAATTGTCTGTTTCATTCTCTTTGGATATACAAATAATGGTTTTATTCTTTATATTATTTTTCTCACAATCTTGATAGTGTGCAAACTCTGTTGATTATGTTTCAATTTATAATACGGGTGGCGGTCATTTTCTGAGTTTAAAAACAAAGGAAGATGGTGTGTTTTTTTCTGATTGTTTGATTATTATGACCACTGTTCTCATCATAATTTTTTATAATACTTCGGTCGATATACCCACAACCAACAAGTGTATTTTGTCGAGCTCTGAAATCTTTTCTATCAAACTCGAGATTCTACACAGAATTTTGAACAGAATTCTTTATCTAATCCATAGAGGTAGCATGATCTCGTCCTGTCAGCCATGACTGGGTAGCAATCCTAAGTAATTCGCGGTTATATTTTGAGTGTCATTTGCATCGAGGATTGAATCTACAATCTCCAGGAAAGTGTAACTTGCAACAAAAATTTTACCAAGTGCTTTATCCACTATGCCACAGATCCTTACATTCGACAAGATACACCTGAATCATTGTGTTTGACAAGGTTACATATATATATGTTTCATTTTACTTCAGTCGAACTTCTCAAAAAAATCAAGGGACACTTTCCTAGGGGCTAGCACTTAATCTCTATATAGAATGCATAGATATTTGAATATTTCGTTAAAGTTGTCCTTTACATCACAAATGTTGAATTCGTAAAGGAATTAAGAACATAAATTTTCCTTTCCCCAATTGATCAATTAAATATGTTATCTTTCTTGTGGTTTTTTGATTTTACTGAATTCTAAGACAAGAATTAATTTAGTCTGATGGAGTATCCAGATTAGTGCTGTTACTATAGGCAAAATCACTTGAAGAAGATGCATCATTCCTGTGCATTAACCATACCGAGAAGACCTTATTTAGGCCACAAATATTATGTTATTTTGAATATTTAGTCAGGATTTATTTGTAAGGAAAAGTATCATCATGCCAGATTGACCTGACAAACTCCTGTACAGAGGACATTAACACTCGAGGAGAAGTATCTAGTAGGCATTCAAATATAGAAGCGCCGACTGTTGTCTAGGCTGTCGAGTTTCAATCCTGGTTATAAGCAGTTGCTTGTTTAGCCACACTGATGAACTGTGATACATCGAAACATATACGTGGAGGACTATATATACATATATATATATATATATATATTATTTTTAAAATATAATTATCCACTGACACGTGTTTTGTCGTCCACGACTCATCATGAAAGGGGGTACCAGATTGGTCAATGGGAAAATTATTCCCAACAAGCATTTAGGTAAAAATGCACTTTCATATAAATACTTGAATTCATTCAAGAAAGTATCGCTAAACAAAAACAAATAAAAACATCTATATATATATATATATATATATATATATATATATATATATTTAAAAGAGTGTAGCCATCAACAATTGTGGGTTTTTTTTAAAGGTTTTCATCATATTTTTATTTTAAAATATTTTTATAACGCGTTTCGAGCTTAGGGTGTGCTCTCTTCAGATGTTTTCGTAATAAGTTTTTCTTTAAAATGGGAGTTTGGAAAGTTATTTTTACCTCCGCTGATACTAAATGTGTTTTTCAGAGTGATGTGTGGTCTCAGACATTCCGTCTCCAACCGTAAGTGTTCAAAGTGTCCGGTCAAAGTTAGATTTAAAGAGGGCGCTTTTGGTCAATTTGGTGAAGGTTTTTAGGGTTTTTTTAGGGTTTTTTTTAAAGACTTTCTTTCCCCATGTATAGCACACACTCACACACAATCACACACGCATACATATACATACATGTACATGTACACATGAAAAGAAAGAAAACTTCAACCAATATATACATAAGGTGGGATGTATGAATATGTATGTGTATGTGTGATTGTGGGTGCATGTGTCCATATATATATGGGTGGATGAATGTATACGCATCTGTATGTGTGTGTGTGTGTGTGTGTGTGTGTGTGTGTGTGTGTGTGTGTGTATATTTATATACATATGTATGCATATGTATGAGTGGGTAAATGTGTTCGTGTGGATATGGATATGCGTGTATGTGTGAGCCCCTGCATATATCTCTCTATGTGCATGCGTGTGTGTATGTGTATGTGCCTACATAGTATGTCGATATTTGTGAGTGTGTATGCACATACATGTATGTATATATATATATATATGTATGTGTATATGTGTGTATATGTATCTTCTCCTACCTATTCTCCATCTTACTTGTGTGTGTGTGTGTGCGTGTACTTATGTCTGAATGATTAAGCGCATATATACATGCGGGTTTTGGTTGGGGAAAAAAAATAAAATAAAAAAATAAAAAAAATTTTTTTTAAATAAATAAAAAAATGAAATAAAAATAATTAACCAATATGTGCCTGACGTGTTAGTGGTGGATGTGTGAGTGTGAGTGTGTAGGTGGGTATGTATATATGTATGCTCCTACATATATTTCTATGTATATGCATGTGTGTATGTGTGTGTGCCTACCTGCGTGTGCATGTGTACATGTACATGTACATGTATGTATATGTATGCGTGTGTGATTGTGTGTGAGTGTGTGCTATACATGGGGAAAGAATGTCTTTTAAAAAAACCCTAAAAAAAACATAAAAACCTTCACCAAATGGACCAAAAGCGCCCTCTTGAATCTAACTTTGACCGGACACTTTGAACACTTACGGTTGGAGACGGAATGTCTGAGACCACACATCACTCTGAAAAACACATTAGTATCAGCGGAGGTAAAAATACACCGCCAAATACCCGGGCAATGCCGGGCACCCATGCTAGTATATCTATAAAAGTGAACATGTCTGTGTGTCTGTGTGTGTGTCTGTCTGTGTACATTTCCCTATGCAATAACTCAATTTTTAGTCTTTAGACTCGAAATTTGATATACAGGGTACTGAGATTTGGGAAAATCTATGTGATCAGGTTTCGGCCAGAAATTTGGCTGTTGAGGGGTCAAAGTTTCAATGATTTGACCGTTGAGAACTCTACCAAACTCCTCCGACAATTTTGGGTCTAAACACTTGAAATTTTAGATATAGGTTCACTGGACATGGATCTAAGTTAATAACTTGATTTGAGCCCAAAAAAATAAATGTTCAGGGGCCATAATAGGGGTCAAAGTTCCAAAAAATTGACCTCTCCGATCTCTACAAAATTTCTCAGACAATTTCTGAATTTTTTCATTTGAATTTGACATGAAAGGTATTCAGAGATAAAGCAAGCTTTTTAATCGGTTTTGGCCAAAAAGTTGGCTGCCAAGTAGTGGTCGAAGTTCAAAAGATTTGACCTTTGCGATCTCTAGCAAACTATTCAGCTAATTTTGTGTCTAATCATTTGAAATTTTACATAACGGGTATTCTGACATGCAGCAAGCTTTTTAATCAGTTTTTGGGCGGAAATTTGTCTGGCAAGAGGTCAAAGTTTACAGAGTTGACCTTTGCAGACTCTACCAAACTCCTCCACCAATTTTGGGTCTAAACACTTCAAATTTTAGATGTATGTTACTTGGACATGAGTCAAATATTTGAATTTAATTTGAGCCCAAAACAATAAATGTTAAGTGGTAAAAATTGGGGTCAAAATTAAAAAACAAATTGACGTCTGCGGTCTCTACCAACGTTTCTGTATGGTAGTTACAATGGTACAATCGGGAAAGGAGTGGCTGGTTACTTTTAATGCATATAAAACCAAGCTTCTCTCTTTACATCATCAACATTCTGATCCACATCTGGCATCAATTGAAATGAATGGCTCTCGTCTTCAGGAGGCCTCAAGTTTTGACAAGCTTCTGGGCTTGACAATTACTCCTGATATTAAATGTAACACGTACATCAAATCTGTTGCCAGGGCCGTTGGAAAAATGGTGGGATCTTTCTATCGATCCAGTAGATATCTCACTGCTGATGCAATTCTCTATCTATATAAGAGCCAGGTACGTCCAAGGATGGAATACTGTTGCCACATCTGGGCAGGAGCTGCTAGAAAGGACTTGTCCTGCCTTGATAGAGTTCAAAATAGACTTCGTAGCCTTGTAGGGGATGTCCTTTTCTCTTCCCTGCAACCTCTATCTCACAGAAGAGATGTTGCGAGCTTGTCTCTGATGTATCGTTATTTTCATGGAAAGTGTTTGACTGAGCTTCAGTCTATGGTCCCCCCCTCGCCAAACTTTCACAAGAAACACTCGTCTAGCTGAAAACACTATCAATAATTCCCCCCACTCTTTATCTGTGCCTAAACCTAAACGCTTCTTTCTTAGAACTGCACGCCTGTGGAATTGTCTTCTGTTTTCCTGCTTTCCGGCTGAGTACAATATGGTTGTCTTCAAGTCTAACGTAAATAAGTTCTTGATGAGGCGTTCCATATGAGTTAACAAATTTGCCGAATTTTCATTACTAATGATTACTATATTTTCCAATTTCTACTGTACACTCTTTAACCCTTATCCTTGAGTGGCCTCTTGGCCTTAATAATGTGGTGTCGCCTGTGTAAAAAAAAAAGTTAAGGAAACCTATTATATAGAAGGGCATTACGATACACATTCACACTTTAATATATACATATGCTCATAAAGTTATGAACAGTATATAGGGTCTGAGTAAAGCCCGGCGGAACTGCTAGTATATATATATATATATATATATATATATATATATATATATATATAAAAGTGAATGTGTCTGTGTGTCTGTCTGTGTACATTTCCCTACGCAATAACTATGTCAATTTTCAGTCTGCAGACTCGAAATTTGATATACAGGCTACTGAGATTTGGGAAAATCTTGGTAATCCGTTTTCGGCCAGAAATTTGGCTGTTAAGAGGTCAAAGTTCAACGATTTGACCTTTGAGAACTCTACTCCGACAATTTTGGATATAAACAATTGAAATTTTAGATATAGGTTCCTTGGCCATGGATCTAAATAACTTGATTTGAGCCCAAAACATTAGATATTAAGGGGTCATAATAGGGGTCAAAGTTAAAAAAAATTTGACTTCTGTGGTCTCTACCAAATTACTCAGACAATTTCTGGTCTAAACATTTCAAATTTGACATAAAGGGTATTCAGAGAAAGGGCAAGCTTTTTAATCGATTTGGGTCGAAAATTTTTTAGTTACCAATATATAAATGTATGTATGTAAGTATGTTTGCATGTCTGCCTAAAACTTTCGACAGAGGCGACGGATTTTTACAAGATTAGTATCGTTTTGAAGTTCGACCTTTCAGACGATAAATATTGAATTTTGGCTAAAAACATTAATATCTAAAAATATTAATATCTTCATCTTCAACTGGGCACTTTTCTACAGGGGGTGGGCGCTTTTTTCGCCGATATTTTTGAAAGTCATCCTCTCCTTTTGATTGTCTAGCCTTAATTTAAACCTACATCACTTCCGGTTTGGCGGTGGTCATAACAGCAAAGATGTCACATTTTTTTCCCGTTATTTTCCTCCTTCGCAGTACGGGGTCAAGCCTGCCTTCCGACTACCACTTTTTTTTTTTGCTCAACACACACCTCCAAACACCCGGACAATACTATGTAGCTATACTATGTAACTTTATACACACACACACTCGAAGAACAATTTTTCATTTACTCTGTTAGTGTAAGAACACGCATGCAAAAACGCCAGCTACAGACGATGTTGCACTGCTAAATTCTGGCAAGTTTCAAAAAAGATAATGTCAAAGAATGTAAACAAAATTATTTCAATTCAAAATAAGAAAAAAAACGAATTTTATTTCGATTCATTAAAGCACAAATTGAAGAGAAGATGAAGTCAAACATTTTTTTCCGTTTTCAATCAAAGTGATGAGAATTTCAAAAAACATAACAGATCGCTTTTGTGTGATAAGAATTTTTTTTTTTCATCAGAAAATATGCAGTTATTTTTTATGGGGAAATATTAAAAGAAATCCAAGCCAAGAAAATATAAAAGAAATTTAAGCTATATGTCCGGGTTTTTTTTTTTTGGTTTTTTTTTTTTTGCATTTTTTTAACTAATTTTTAAAAAAGAATAACTTTCCAATTTGTTCATTTGAAAGGAAAAAGAAAGAAACAAACAAACAAACACACACACACACACACAGATATCCCAAATGGATGATAAAGTTTTTGTTAAAACTGTAAAGCTTTTAGATGGATGCATCGCAATTTACAAAGATATTTTTTTCTGCAAAAAAATGAGTCGATGTAAATATTACAATTAACTTGTTTTATTTCATGGAATATCAATAGTTTGTGGTCATTTAATGTCGAAATACAATACCTATTGTGCATGGGTCATTGTGCATGACTGCAAGCTGTTATTTCACCTATAAGTGGGGGAGTTATGGGTTCCCACATTTCTTAACAGTGTTATTATCGCATTTTTCACCGCAATACATTTTACAGAATGTAATTAAACTTGGCACAATCGAGTCCATATTCCATCATAATCAAACAAATTACACAGATCCCTAACACACACTAATTTATGTCGATGGCTCATGTTGTTATATTGAGGCATTGTGCCAATGTTGTTGCATGCTGTGGATAAGAACTCTTTACTTTTAACGTGTTTAGGTGTGTGGTCACTGTAATACAAGGAAGATTGGCAAAAAGCTCTTAGAAACATTTTAATGAAATTTTAAATTTTGAATAAACAGACAAACTGTCTTTGAAATTATGTAAAGATAAAAATATTTTATTAAAAATCATTCGATACTTTTCTTTCAAATACCTGTAAAAATCAAACATTTGTCAATAGACCTCCACTTGTGCTTCTGAGCTGTACGCTGAAGTAGCTTGTAGTAAAAAAAAAAGTCTAATACCGCAAAATAGTCATTAGTTATGCAGTCATTCAATTGTCTATATCAACGGCTTCACAATTGTCAAACCCTCTCTACTCACATCCCAACGGCTGTGTATTGTAGGAAAATAGTATTTTGTCTTAGAATAAAAAGGGGGAGATAACCTTATAAAGCAATGAAAAGAAACAGGGCATCAAAGAAATCGGAAGTGAATGAACAAGACAGAAAATGGTGCAAATCTTGATTTGATCACAATAATAAAAATTTAAAAAAATAATAAGCATGATAATTAACATAAAGTATTTGAAAAACAGATTAACATAAAGTCTACTTTTAATTGGTATAATAATTTAAAGTCTGTTTTGTTTTAATGGACGAAAACAAGTTAACAAATAAAAATGTATAGATTCAAGCTATTCTTGTTCAAAAGTTTCGATCATGTGATTTGTAAAAGGGCTAAGACACAAAGGATTTTTTTATCTTTTAAAAAATATTTTCAAAGGTAGATTTGCATCTTTTCAAATAAAAGTAGATTTACTGTTTGCAAATGAAAAGGAGTAACGAACAAACAAACAAACAAATAAGTCAAAATAGAATCTTGTTGGAATGAAGACACTGTTTTCTTTCATGCACGTTCGGCAAAACGTTTTACAAAAATATTTTTTCTTTCTCCTTATTCTCTTTCCTCTCGTGGTGTTTTTTTTTAAACCAAAATTAGGAATTCAACTAAGTTCTTTTGTTGAAGAGCTCCCTCACTCATAGAAATATAAGTTTTATGAAGAAAATAGCCCTACGAGGTACGTGCAGTGTGTGCACATGCTCTTGACCTACTTTTATGAGCCTTGTCTAGAAACGTATCATGTCAGGGTTAAGTTGCATAAAATGCAGAATAAACAACACCCGGAATGTTTATGGACAAATTTATATGACACAATAATATAAGGGAAACAACAATATTCTTATACAAAAAGAGAGTAGGAAAGTTGTTGGTAGTGGTTGTAGCTAGGCGAATGTTTATTGCAAACGTTTTTCGGGGGGGGGAGCATATATTGAGGCTCAGTCGAGCACCTGCTATAAATATAATGATTTAGCAGAAATGAACTCTCAAATCTCTTCTATGAGAAAAAGGATGTAAGGAGGCGAAAAGCCCACTTGATTTTGAAGACGGTTTTGAACCATGTCAAGGCAGGAAAGGATGTACTGAGCTGCTCTTTCCAAGATGTGACAAAAATATTCCAAGCAGAGGATTGTGTCAAGACTCAGATATCTTTTGAGGCAGTAGAGTGATCCAACCATTTTGAACCATTTTGCCAGCAACCTTGAACAATGGATCTGATGCATAGTGTTCCATTTTAGGTCAGGAGTGAAGGTCAGTCTCAGGAGATTTTCAAGGATGAATAAACTTTGCCCTTTTGAATAAGTAATAACACATTTTTTTGTTTTATTTTTTTAACTGTGACCTCCATTTTGTCTGTTTTTGGACTGGTGATGTGGAGTGGGAGTCTCTTCTACAAGAGATCCTTAAAGAGTACACAAAACTATAGTATTCATTTTAAAGCAAAATACACTTCACAATATTTTAAAGGCAGTTGACTCGAGAAGAAAAATCTGACTCCTGATTTCAAAGACTGTTTTAAATCCACCTCGCAAACCATGCAATAAAACTATTAACTCTGAAGTCAATTAAAAAAATAATGATTTCAACTCCAGACTCTTTAAAAAAACTGTCAAACCTTACCCCCCCACCCCATTTCCTCTAAAGCAGTGCTTCTTAACTACCAGTCACTTGGCTCACAGGGAGAGAATTTCTACTAAAGTTTGAATTGTAGAAGTTTTTTGTCACATGTACAAACAAAAAAAAATTATTTAATCATACGTTTAAAACTAGGAATTTCAAAAGGAAGAATGTCACCTACGAATCTCAAAATTACCACATTAAAATATTCTCTAAGCAAAAATACAACAATTAGTATATTCTTTCTGCCATTTTCTTCCATTTTAATGCCTAAACCGAATTATGTACAACACTTGGCATAATACAGTATTCATTAATATTAGTTTAGTTTAAATTTAAAAATTAAAAAATAACGCACAAATCATGATGAGATGGAGTGGGGAGAGCTCACAATATAAAGGAAGTTAATGAATATTCTTACCTTTAAGTTAAAATAGGAATTATCTCGTTTACATTATTAGCTTTTTAAGTCATTATTTAATTAAAAGTGTCTCAATTGTAACACTTTTCATTGTCAGTATAATTATTTTCAGAAAGAAACTGAAACAAATTGCACTTTTTCAATACAAAAAACATGCTGTAAGGATAAAACGAAATCACTAGTCAGAATCTCAGATCTATTATTATTTAAGTCTAACATGAAAAGTCCAACACAATAACTTTATATATTAGATTAAAAAAAATCAACAAAAAATTACAAAAATTGCTTCTTGATACAGATTTTTTGTTGTTAAATACTCATAAATCCCTGATAGAAATTGAAAACTAGAATATTTTGTAATAATATCAATTGAATTATAAAGCGCTACTCAAACAGGTTCAACACTTCATGCCATCCAAATATTAAAAAAATAAATAAACAAAAACAATACATAAACAAAAAATGATTAACTTTTATAAAAGACTAACAGGGCTACCTAACGTTGCCTAAGGCAAAAGTGTAAGATTTTTCTATTATAACTTCTCTTTACATTTCTCGATCCACTTTTCTCTTTCTTCCTCTCTTCCCCCTCCCTCATTTTACCTCTTTCTCTCTCTCTCTCTCTCTTTCTCCTCTGCCCAGCCTGTTTCTCCATCTGGGTATACATATACACATAGACAAATTTGAGGAATGAGTCGGTATAAGAGAAGTAACTTATGGATAACAAAATTAGAGTAACTTCCCTTGAGTACATAAAATGGCTGATCCTATCTCATCCTTGACGACAACTATGTCAGTTTAATGTCAAAGAATAATTTTTCTAAATTTTACATATTATCCAGGGCAATGCTGATCACGAATATAGCAATTTTATGGGTCTTTGTTTTGTAGTTTTTACTTTTAACTGGGCACACACAGACAACTGCTTTTTATTTAATAGATAAATGTTAAAATATTGATAAAAGTGTAAAAAAAAAAAAAAAGCACTTTCAACTAATGGATGCAAAAGATAAAATTTAACACTAAAACAAAAGTTACTTGGGTATTATGGACAGAATTGATTTTAATCGTCAAATTATGGACACACAGATCTTGTAGCTATCCGGTCCACATATGGAAAAACGGCTTCTATCTTTTCCTTATTTCTCGATAAGAGTTGAAGAAACGGACTTAAAAAATAATTGCAGCAAGTTAAAAAAGTGTAGAGCACAAAGGTGAAGCAAAGATGAACAAACAATCGGCAGAGATTTTAGAGAAGAGAATATGGCGGCTGTTTCATTTCATTCAAAGATGGCGAGGGGGAAACAAATCTAATGGTCAAATTAGATTTCAGGCCAGATTGGGGGAAAAGTATTTAATGGAAAATATGGCATTCAAATATGAATCTCCAATATTCTAGGGAAAAAAGAAATCACAATTTGGAAGAGCATATATACAAAATAGTATAAAAATATACTTATAGAAATGTTTGGATTTTTCATTCATGAGAGAAATTTCTGTATAGCTGACTTGCCATAAGGATATTTTTATACTATTTTGAAGCTCTACTAATGTATTGAGCCCTGTTAAAGTAAATATAAAATATAATTGCAGTACTTTATAATATAAGTATATATATATACACGAATATATATATGAAATATATATATATATATGAAATAGTAATTGTTAGGTAATAATTATAAATATAAAAATATTATTACATTTCTGGGTTTTTGAGATGAGGATTGATTATATTATTTGGATCCTTCGACGTTATTTACCCGTTTTGGTCAATGTAACATTTTACCATTTACAGGCATATCTTGTCGAACTCAAGAATCTTTCTGTTGAACTTGGAAATCTGCACAGAATTTTGAATAGAACACTTTTGTATTTAATTCTAGGGAGTAGCATGCTCTTGTTTTATCAACCATAACTTTAAAACTTTTATGCATATAAATATATATATATATATATATATATATATATATATATATATATATATATAATTACATTGATTCACTGGTTCTCATTAAACTGAAGTTAAGCAATGATAACCCTTAGCTAGTCCATTTAGGAATGCTAGACGCTGTATGTACTGCGTCAGGACATAGAAATTTCCAGGTTTGTACATGGGGAATATGTTTAAAAAAAAATCCCTGGGAGAGATGCACCCTCAATTTTTGTTAAGACATGCATATAGGAGAAGAAACTTTGATATAAAACCTAAGGTTGAATGTCTGTTCCATCTTATGGCAGCCATTACACCGACTGAGATTAGCAGTTGCTCCAAAAAGTGAATGGTTCTACACAAGCTTCACCACTATAAACAATTCATCTGCATGGATTTCAGACAACTTGGTTGCTGTGTGAATCTTATACATCAAAATTAATGGGAGAATATATATACATACACACACACACACACACACACACACACACACACAGATAGCTAGATAGATATATGTGAATAAATAACATATGCTCCCCACCTCCTCTATGGATTAAACTCTTTGGTAAGTGAAATTACCAACTGCTACTAGCTCATAACACAATGTTCTCTGTATAGACAAACAGAGCTTACAGACAATTGACAATATTTATCATCAAGATTTTGTTAACTCTCAGAGGACAGCTAAATGGTTAGAAGATGGTTGAGATTCGACCCTAGCTTAGGCATACAGAAAAGCTGTGATACAGAAAAAAGTCTGTGGAACACATATATACTTGTAACCTACTATATATAAGCAAGTGTACATCCACTATGAAAAATATGCTTAATCCGGGGTTTGCACTAATATTCATGAAAAAAATCATAATTACATCAATAATTTTTCATACGTAAATTATAATTTCTGATGACCTAAAAAATCACTAACTATTGATTTTTAGAGCCAGTGTGTGGGGAGAGGTGGGTTCTTTCTGAAATCATTTCAGAGGGAGGGAGTTATCTGACTTGCTATTTGTTTTCTTGCTCTCTGTCAACACTCGAAATGGTTTTGATATACAGTGGTCTTTCTCATAGAGAATGTATTTAATGAGTTTGAAGTTGTTTCTCACAGAAAATAGATAGCTTCATATTTTTTAATGGAACTGAAACACTAATTTTGGTCAAAGTTAGTTGAAAGAACCTAATGCAGTAGAAACTGCCTTATTATTCAGTAGAACGCCAAAAAGACGTTGATGAGTCAACCAAGCAATAACAAGAAACAAAATGGTTTCTATATAAGAGAGTATTTGTCCAGAATGATAAGACCAACAGCGTAATGGATAGGTTTTAATAATAATTTATATAATCAGATATTTGGGGTGGATTGGGCTCCTTAGTTCATCTAAGAGAAAAAAACCCTCTTCTGATGATAATACGCATAACTGGACCGTTAGTGTCACAAATGCTGAGCTAACAGGACAGATAGGGATTCTGAGCTGTGTGAAGGCAACTTATCTAAAAGAAGGAAAAATTTTACTATAAACTTGAAAGCCTGGTATGGATCGATTGTCTTATTTTGGATCCTCCATACTTTACTCAAAAAGTCGACTGCGTGCTATGCAAGCTCAATTCCACTGTAAACAATATCACGCATTAGGTACCTTTCAGAGTTTTCATTTTTTTTTGTGTATTTTGTCCTTGATGCACAAGAGCACAAAACCTGAAAAATATCTGAAGAGTGGTTACACTCGAAACTGAGCCAACAGTCATCATGTATATATGTATGAAAACTTACAGGAAACATGAGTTGGAACAATTACATTGAAATCATTGCCAGGGCCACTGCGAAGAAAGTAGGCTCTCTCTACCGTACTAGAACTACTAACACCTGAAAGTATCTTGTATCTCTACAAGGCCACCATTCGCCCATGTATGGAGTATTGTTGTCACATTTGGGCTGGTGCATCTGCTGCTAGCCTCTCGCTCCTAGACAAGGTTCAAAAGAGAGTCGCCAATCTGATAGGCTCTGAACTGGCATCTAAGCTTCAGCATCTGTCCCATCGACAAAATGTTGCATCCCTCTGCCTGTTCTACAAGTATTTTAATGGTAAATGCTCTGACGAACTACAGACACCTGTGCCCCCACGATGTAGACACCCTTGACAAACCCGAAAGGGAGCTAAATCCCATCCCTACACAGTAGAGATCCCTAGATGCAAAAGGTCTTTCTACTCCAGAAGTTTCTCCCCCAGAATCGCTAGACTTTGGAATTCCATTCCAGATCCCTGCTTCGCCAACTGTACTGACATGCAGAAGTTCAAGTGTAACATGAACCGACATCTTGCTGCACAAATCCCAACATAGTTCCCCAGTAGTTGCTGCCCCTGATAGTAGCCCCCTACACCAAAGTGGCAATGTGCCTTGTTTGGGGTAAAAAAAAAAAAAATAAAATAAAAAAAAAATACAAACGTTTATATTTTTCTCTATTTCTTATTTGTTGATGTATAGGAATAGAAAAGGAATGTCTTTGAAAAAAATCTTTTTCTTTGGTACCACCACCCACCATACACACAATACATCGCAATTCACTAATAAAGGCTGAAGGAACAGTCAAGAATTTTGGAAATGTCCACATGTGACTTGTGTATATCCATTCCAACATATATATATATATATATATATATATATATATATATATATATATATATATATATATATATATTTTGAATAAATTTTTTTTTTTTTTTCAAATATAAATATCAACACAAAATTCGTAATCATAAATGTATAGGATATCTATGATTATAGTCTTGATCCATTTATTCTATGGAAGATTTTTTCTGGTTTACCTATGATTGGTACACTAAATATGTAAGCATGATTTGCTGATGATGGTCGATTTTTGCTCATTTATGATTTCTATTAAGATCCTCCTGAAACATACAGAAAATTCTTGGAGAATTTTTATCCAGAAATTTCATCTCTCTTTCTCTCTCTCTCTATATATATGCATAGTTCAGTAGTTATAAGAACCGACTGTTTTCTAGATGGCCAAATTTTATTGCTGGCTTAAAGCACTTGCTGGTCTAGCCACATTGAAGAGCTATATTACAGCAAAACATTATATCTGTAGATGGCATGTGTGTGTTGTGTGTGAAAAATAGAAGGGAAAACAAATTAGACATAAAAAATTCATCAAAAACAAGAAATTTACCGGTTTTGTTCAGATTCAATTTTTTCTGAAGTTATTTATTGATCCAAACAAAACTAGTAAACCTCTTATTTTTTGATGTTTTTTTTTGTTATCTAATTTGTTTTCCCTTTCGTCTTTTTTTACATATCCTGTCTCCAGAATATTTCATTTTATGATATACTGTGTACTTTATGTTCATCATATACATGCAGACAGACATAAAATACATATGTCATGAACTGAAAAGTTGTGGAAATTATATATATATATATATATATATATATATATATATATATACACACACACACACACAATTAAAATTATATGAATATATTAATTATTGGATTTGTTATTTTGATTCTTTTATTCTATTTAATTCTCCTGAAAATGCCTTAGTTCACAAAAATTTTTTTTTCATATATTTTCAAATTTATGCTAATAAGTGGTACATTTTTGACTAAGATTGATTCTCTGATGAAAAATGCTTATCTGTAAAAATCCATGGATTGAGAATTTTTCTTTATTATAATTCTTTGTTTGAATTTTTGATGGATTAATAATTATTGTAATTTATTCAATATTTATTTTCATCATCAACTTTTCTTGGCATATCTATATCTATATATATGTGCATGTATATAAATATTAGTATGGGTGAAGACCTTTCTAAAATATTAAATTTATTTCCATTTTCCACATAAAAGAAAAAGCTATGAATTAAAAACGATAGAAATATTTGAGTTTATTTTTGTAATCCGTAAACCTTTCAGAAAACATTTTATAATTTTATTTCCTTATTTTCTAAAAATAAACTTCAGTTGTCATCTTTTCTATAAAAAATATTTGTAATTTAACAACTACCTTCGATTCGAGATATTATTCTTTGCCATTCAGGCTACAATGGATTGAGACTGAAACTAAGCAGTATCTTCATCCATTATCAAAAACGAATCATGCTTTTATGCAACTTTATTTCCCAAGTGAATTCGATATGAAAGCAAGATAAAAGTTATTCGTTTGGATTATTCATGTCTGAATTTTTTAGATGAGGATTGATTTGTAATATTTGGATTCTTCAGACTACTGTTCTCATCGCACAAGATACCTTAAATAAGTTTTGAGATTTTTTTATTTTTTTTGTACAGGCATTTAAAATTGTTTCAGACTCTTGAAAATTCAGTATGTTATTGCTATACATCTTATGAGATGACTGACAAATTTTTATGGTTTTAGGTTCAAATGAAAAGCTACAACAGGAATTGAAATACTAGTGTCCGATTGTCACAGCTGGTGAATTTAAAAAATGCAATCAAGACGTGAGGACACTTTCAAAGAATGATATGGAATAAAATTCTGTTTCTGAATTTTGGAGATGAGGATTGGTCATTCATATTATTTGGATTCTTTGGACTAGACTCACCATCTGGTTGGAATGAATGGGAGCATTGTTTATTATTTCCACGAAATGAGCTGAATTCTTGACATATGATGAAGTTTTGATGATGATTGGGGTGATTATGTCTACCAGGAATCGGCTCAATGAATAGCATGCTGAACCTCGGGCACTGACAATGGGCCTTAATGGAATACCGTCCTTGTGAATCTTAGGGAAACCGTATATATGTGGTTATATGTGGTGGTAGCTTGCTGTAATGCTGTACTACTACCATCTGCAAAAAATATAGACATACTTTTTGCAGATGGTATAAGGTCCTTATTCTTACTGAGAATCTGTGAAATCTTCCTTTCCGTTTTCCAGGTCAGATTCTTTTTCACTTTACAGTAGCCACCAGGTTCTATTAAATCTGCCAATTTCTTGGAATATTCTGCTCTATCCATTAACACTGTAGCATTGCCTTTGTCTGCTGGTAGTATTATAATATCACTGTCACTGTGCAGAGACTTGATTAGCCAATACATCTTCCTTTGAGAGGTTCAGTTTTGGAGGTTTTGAATTCTTGAATGCTTGTCTCACTTTCCACCTTAGTTCATCTCCTTGTGTTTTGGATTTATTCAAGGCTGCCTCCTCTATTGAATTCCCAAGTTTGACAGAAACATTCCTGAGTTCGACAAGATATGCCTGAAGAAGGTTATAGGTTACATCGACGGAAATGTTGTGAAAATCGCACTCAAGATTAGAACAGTAGTCCGATAAATCCAAATAATACAAGCAATAAAATTCTGTTTTAAACTTGGGAAAAAATGCCACAGATATGTATGGAATGTTTCAGACTGCTTTTGAACCGTCTTGCATGAATCGAGCATCAGTTTTAGAGAGGCATAAGCGATTTAAGGAAGGCAGAGAGTCTGTAAAGGATGATGAGAAGTATGGGAGGAGTAAGGAAGTCAGAATACCAGAATTGATCGGCCAAATAAAGAATTTTATGGATAAGGACCATCGTGTGTCTACAGAGACATTTAGCAGAGTCTGATGTCAGTGTGGCAACTGTACACACAATTATTTTCGAGGAACTGAAGATGTGGAAGATTTGCACAAATGCACCAGTCCACAACTCCATCCTATATATCACAGACTACATGACCAAGATGGGCATCAGGACACTTCCTCATCCTCCCTTTAGTCCAGACCTTGTTCCCTGTGACTTTTGGTTATTCTCTAAACTGAAGGAAAACCTCAGAGATTGTTGTTATGAGACAATTAAGAAGATGAAAGAGGCTATGACGAGGGTTACTGACACGGTCACACAAGAAAACTTCCATGGAGCCGTCCAAAAGTTGTTGGACCGGTGCAAGTGCATTGCAGTTGGAGGAGATTATTTCGAAGGGGACTAGAGTTTCATGTGTGTACTATCAATAAAAGTGCCCATACGAAAAAAGTTTGGAAACTTATTGAAGGCGCTTTGTAAGTGTTATTTTTACAATGTTTCAGTTGATGTAACCTCCGATCTTCTTCAGGTTGAACGGAACTCTATATTTAAGTCATGAGAGTGGCATGCTCTCATTTTTTCAGTCATGACTGATTAGAAGTAATTCACAATTTTGAGTGTCACCTGCACTGAGGACAACCACCAGTTTGACAGAAAGATTGCAGAGTTCAACAAGATACACCTGAAGAAGGTCAGAGGTGAAAATAACAACCAAGATGAAAATAGTAGTCCAAATAATCCAAATCATCAAACTTCATCTTAAAAAATTCCAAAATGGAAGATTTTGACATCAATATTTGACATCTTTGCGATACTTATTCTTATCTATTTTTACAGAAAACAGTTAACAACTCCAACAAAATACTTCTGGAAATAACAGAACTCTTAGTCAGGAGTAAAATGGAAAATTTTGCCCCCCACCTCCTGCAGATTTTCGAAATGGCAGTAAAATAGTACAGAGTAACCGGCTATAAAATACCGGAATATATGAAAAACGGATATAAGAGTGATTTTCTCTGATCCCAAATTAAAGCCTGCGTTAATGTACAGTGTAGCCTGGATATAAGATAGCTAGCCATAGTCACCCCCCACCGAGGGGGGGGTCTCTTATATCCGGGTTACACTGTATAATATAATACAAAAAGCATAAAACTATTTTTCCAACTGCAGAATTCAAGTTAAAAGAAATAGAATCAATTGTTTCAGAATTTTTTTTTAAATGAGTCTAAAATTAAATACAATATGGGAATCAATAATTATAAATAGTAAATTAAAACAACCTTATATATATATATATATATATATATATTTATTACAACTAGGCAACCTGCTAGTGTATATATACACACTAGCAGGGTACCTAGTTGTAAAATATGCTTAAATATGATATTCTAATTCATGCCGATTTCATATTTATTATTATAGAGATAGTGATCTCAAATTTTATTTAGTGCATGGGCAAAAAAATAAATGAATAAAAATAACAGATATAGTCGACTTATGCCAGGCCATGGTCAATATATATATATTTTTTTTTTTCAATTTTGACACCTTAGCTGCTATTTTACCGGCTAAAAACCAAATACAAAAGTGTGCTAAAAGTTGAAATATTCTATATATCAAATTTCAACTTCGTACACAAAATTTTGAGTTTGTCAGAGACTTTTCACACACACACCGACAAGGTCACTTTATATATATATATATATATATATATATATATATATTTATTTATTTCTGTGTGCTAGAAAGTTTTCATTCTAAATTCTATGCAATTCTGCAGAATGTAGAAACTATGCATAAAAAGAATTAAGCGTAATAGTTAAATGAAATTAATCATCTAATAAGAAACCATTAAAAAAATAATTTATTAGTGAACACTCTTTTTTCAAAGGAATATGCAAATTAGTTAACCTTCATGAAGCCGCTTCCATATCCATGATTGAGTATATTAAAAAGTCTGTTTTAATAATTTTTAAATAGAAAAAGTAGGCTTTTAATATTAATGTAAGAGCGAGAAAAAAAACCCTCAATTGTATAGGTATATAGATATAAACAAATATTACTAAAGATTACAGGTAAATATTGTAATTTATTCAATTTTTATGTACATATATTTGTATGCGTGAAAATATTTCTGAATCTTTCTGAATATTTTATATTTTTATTTTCTTCATGGAAGAAAAAGCTATGAAATAAATAATGTTTATTTAAATTTTTAAAAAATGCTATTGTGAGTCTTGTATGCATTTTCTTTCTTTTCTTTTTTTCCAACATTATATTGTCATGCATTTTTTCTTTCTAAACAAAGAATTTCTATTTTTTCTGAGGAGTATATGTATGAAAAGAGTTGGAATTGACATAATCATAGCCAATTGGCATTGCATAACGAAACAGATCTGTAAAAAAATGTACCAAAATTTTAACATGCTGAAGAAGCTGTTTTGCATGAAAAATAAATATTTGGACTTTGGAATGTAGCTATACTGTTATTCTTCAATATATGCTCTGTTGTTATATTCAATATACATTGAGCTTTCAAGCAAAAAGGATTGGTATAAACAAAGATTGAAATATAATTTAAAAAACATATATACACACACACTTTTATCTATACAAACATTTTGGTTACATATATGTATACATGTTTCAGTAATGACCTTATTTAATAAATGTTCTCTCAGTGGCCTGATGCTAAACTTCAAATAAGATTGTAGCTGAAACATGTCGGCACATATGTAGCCAAAATATATAAATAAAATTTTATACTATATTTATAACTGTACTAGTTATTGAGCAGTATCTTACTATCTATAAAAAGTAGTAATAATATGATATTCCACATCTAATATTAGATTAGGTTAGAAGCTCCTAAAACCCACACTAGAAATTTTCCACACAGGCCTGTAGCACAACAGATAAAGGTGCTGAGTAATGATCAGTTCTTACTGACAGTCTTTTGGAGGTTGAAGGTTCAATCCTTACTATAGATGATAATAACGAAAGAATTGAATAATAAATTCTGCATGGTAATGGCTGATAGAACAAGAACAATCTGCCTCCATGGATTAAATAAAGTATTCAGTTCAAAATTTCATAGAGGTTACTCTGTGTTTGAAAGATACACCCGGAGAAGGTCAGAGTTACATCAGGCAAAATATTAAGAAAATAAGAAGATAGTCATCTAAATAATTTAAAAATGGCAAATCGAATCAAATAAAAACTATAGTTATATGCATGTACGTACGTGTGTGTATGCATGTACATATCTGTGTATGTATGTATGTATGTATGCATGTTACTTTATGTATGCATGCATAGGAAAGTAGAAATTTGATCATGGGCTTACATTTCTGTAGCCGCATAACTCTCACTTCTCTTATTTTGTCCTTTAGTCCTCACATTCCATGAGCTATGTTTCTGACAAATAAGGAAGAATTGCTGTTTTCAGGGTCAGAACCTATTTCACCTAACACTTATCGTTGGCAAGTTTTTAGCCTTGAAGTTTTTTGTTTTTTGGATTTTTTTTTTTTTTTAGCTTTTTACATCAAGTAGTTTCATGCCTTGTCTGGGGCGATTTCCATTATAAAGAAAATATATATGCATGTGTATATATGTGTGCTTGTATAAAATCAAAAAATAATGACCATAATATTTTCCATTTTTTTTTTTTTTTTTTTAGATACTTTTTTTTTTTCATGTACAAAAGGAGTCAACACAAAAAATTATGAAAAGAAAAGTTAAAATGATTTATTGTCAGAATATAGATATTGGTTATTTATTTTCATACACTGGAAAATTCTCTCCAAAAATATTTAAATATATTATTCTGGAATTTAATATATTTGAAGAGTGTAGACCGAGACAACATGTGCTTTAGATTCTATGTCAGTGTTGTCTTTACTTTAAATCTGGATCGGCTCTATCACCGATATCAAGCACTCTTTCCTTTTGAATCCCGGCACTTGCATAAATTTTGTGATCAAAGTTACCTTAAGAAATACTTTGAATCTATTCAAACTGGATCTTTTGCATACTCAGTTCGTTCATTAATATGAAAGCTGGTGTCATGTTTATAAGAGACGCAACAAACAAGAAAAGAGTTCCGTTTCTCCTGATTGGTTTCAAATTTCATTTAAGATTTGAAATTTATCAACACTTTAAATTTTTTTTTCTTTTTTTTTTTTTAATATATTTCAGTTTCCAAAGTTTCATTTCTAAAATACAAGATTTTAATCACTTTTAAACTGGAGCATGTTTGTGGGGGGAAAAAATTAAATCAATATATATATATATATATATATATATATATGAAGGAAATATTTGGTTATCACAATGCAAGAAATGGAAAGCTGTCGGTGTTAAAAATGGTAGACAAGGGAAGGGATTTTCTATATAATTTTTTATCAATAATAAATCATACTTGAAAAATCAAAACTTCTACACCGTCATCGTATGTGGGTGACCATGTTCCATAAAATATTTCAAGAAACACCTAGCATTTAACAAAGAGGATTTTCCTCAAGATATATCATGGAACATGGTCACAAAAATATAGATTACCGTGTAGAAGTTTTAACTTCTCAAGATTTATTATTGATAACATGTGTGCATGTGTGTGTGTGTATAAATTTATAGAAAATCCCTTGTGTCTGTCTTCTCTTCTCAACACCGACAACTTTCTATTTCTTGCATTGTGATGACCTTCTAATACTTCCCTAAATATATATCACACACAATGCTTTAAGCAAACTACATCTCCTTAATATATATATACTCTCCCTCCTCTTTTTCTGGTACTGTATCATGAGATTGATTCTTGAGAAGTAACATAACAGGCCTAATGAGTATCTAAGCAGGAGTGATATTTGATATGTTAGAGCAAAATAATTAAGGAGGGGTGGGGGCTATTATAAGTGAATAAATGCTTAAGTTTGATAATTGACATGGATCATCTATTGGGGGTGAAGGAAAGTCGGAATTTTCAGGCATAATTTCTTGTTTGGGGTTGCTCTCTTCCCCTCCAATTTTCATCATTTTCTTTTTCTTTTTTAAAATCTTTTCTAGAAATTAACAGTTTTTTATCATTTCAATTAAAATAATAATAAAAAAAATTTAAATGGAAAAATTTTCTTAAAGTTGTTTTTGTCTAAAATTCCTCCCATATTAAAAATTAAAAAAATAAAGAAAAATCAGTACAATGTACATACCTGTGATAAAACAAAAATATCATATTCCAAAAAGCACATAAATTAATCAAGTAATTTTATTTTTAAAAAAGCGAATCACATTTCATGAGTATCCGAGGTGACTATCTCGCCTGCCATTTAAAAAAAAAAAAAAAAATCCAAAACAAGGGAGATAACAATTATTCATACCTGCAAAATTTTTGTAGTAATGACTATGAATTCCCATTAATCACTTTAAAATAATTTTCGTCATAAAAATAGAACTACTTTATCGATTTGTGATTTTGGGAATATATTTGTTTCATCACAGGTATGTACATCAAACAAATTTTTCTTTATTTTTTAGTATGGGAGAATTTTGGACAAGAGTCAACAAATTTATTATTTCTTCTTTTTTCATACTGAAATATTATCTTAAGAGTTTTGCTATCGAACAAGAAAATATGAATAATTCTTAAATGACTGTAGAATGTCGGGCAGACGAAGGGTCCTTCTTTCGTAGACTTCCTGGACTGAGGGTGGAGTGTGAAGGGGTGCTCTCCCCACTATTCAGTGCGCTACCATAGAATTTCTCTTGGTCTTCCTTTTGATGGTAAAATTCTTCTTCCAATTTCTGTGAATAAAAACAACAGATGTCAGATAAATATTGAAAACGTGTATGCACATATGTAGCCGAAATGTATATATAAAATTTTAGCTATATTCATAACTTATTATTTATGATGCTGCCAAGACTAAGCTTGTTTCCTTCAATAATTACAAGAAACTTTCTCTACCACCAATAGCAATGGCCAAGAACACATTACCCGAAAGTACTTCCTTTAAACTCCTCTGCCTAATGTTTACAGGGAACATGAACTGGATTTTTTTGGGGTTTTTTTTTACATAGGCATAACCATTTATCAAAGCCCAGAGACCACTCGAGGATAAGGGTTAAGAGTGTACAGTAGTCAACTGGACAATATAATAATCGTTAGTAATGGAAATTCAGTAAATTTGTTAACTTAAGAGGAAACGGCTCATCAAGAACTTGTTTACGTTGGACTTGAAGACAACCATATTGTATAGACTGGAATCAATAGAATAGATACATTGAGAGCATTGCCAAGGCTGCTGCAAAGAAGGTGGGCTCTCTCTACCATGCTAGAAAACTACTTACATCTGAAAGTATCCTGTACCGCTATAAGGCCACCATACGTCCATGTATGGAGTACTGTTGTCACATTTGGGCTGGTGCATCTGCTGCTTGTTTCTCACTCCTGGACAGGGTTCAAAAGAGAGTCGCCAACCTGATAGGATCTGTGCTGTCATCTAGGCTTCAGCCTCTGTCCCATCGACGAAATGTTGCATCCCTCTGCCTGTTCTACAAGTATTTTAATGGTGAATGCTCTGGCGAACTTACAAGCACTTGTACCCTCTCGATGTGAGTAC
Source organism: Euprymna scolopes (assembly GCF_053919585.1). Lineage (NCBI taxonomy): Eukaryota > Metazoa > Mollusca > Cephalopoda > Sepiida > Sepiolidae > Euprymna > Euprymna scolopes. The sequence continues at coordinate 48,582,809 of NC_136489.1, read as the reverse complement.
CCCCGACAAACCCGATAAGCAGTTAAGTCCCACCCCTTTATAGTAGAAATCACTAGGTGTAAGAAAGCTTTCTACTCCAATAGTTTCTTTCCCAGAACTGCTAGACTTTGGAACTGTCTTCTGGGAATCTGCTTTCCCAACTATACTGACATGCAGAAGTTCAAGTCTAATGTGAACAAACATCTTGTTACTCATCTCCCTCGATAATGCCCCTGCAACTTATGTCCCTGATAGTAGCCCCCTACTTCAAAGCGGCATGTTTGGGGTGAAAATTGATTTAAAAAAAAAAAAAAAACTGTACTTATTATTGAGCACTATCTTATGAACATTGTAGTTTCATAGGACTAACTATTATTAACAACTCTCTCACACACCTACACCCTAAGCACACTAATCCTAAGTAGGTTGAGCTGGATTCCTCCAAAGGTGGAAGTTTCATGGAAGTATGAAATTCACGAGTGTTCCAACCAAAACAAACAAACAAAATGCAGCACACCCTAGGCCGGTTGAACCGGCTTCCTTCAAAGGAGGAAGTTCAATGGGAATATTAAATTCACAAGTAGTTTCCATCATTTGCATATCCCCATCAGGGAAGATGACAACATTAGGTTCTTGCAAAGAGGTTCTTATGTCGTTCTACATATGTCTGCTGAGAACCTATTTCAACGTTGCTTAACTTTGGTGACGTGTCAACATGATTATGCCATATTCCTCCAATCAGACATGAACACAATTAATGAATTGATGGGTTACTGACTGGCAACTGAAGATGGTCTTAGACAAATGTACCAACGTGTATTTTGGGGAGGGGGGGGGATCCAGCATTCATTTACTCCCTTCACAGTTATTTTTAACGTTCTTTTTATTCTTTGTTTCAAGAATGAAGAGAACATTAAAAAATTAACATACGAGTCACATTCCAAAAATAATGCTTCCTCTTTGTTTTTATTCTGCCTGAATGGATCAGAGGAGATTGCAAATTGTATTGCTATAATGACTGAACTTTTGTATTCATGGACTGAAAGTTTCATCTCTCTGTTGCAAATATCGACGGCTCAAGACTAACAAAGCAACCCGTCATGGACGTGTGTCAGAAGCAAAGATGTATCATTGAATTCTTCCATGCAGAAAAAAAATGAATGAATCAACATTCACTGGCATCTGCTGAACCTTTACGAAACTGATGCGGTTACTGTTAGCACAGTTAGAAGATAGGTTCATCGATTTCAGAGTGGGCACACAGATGTGAGTGACAAAGTACACTATAGACTTTTACAATTGAAGCTTCACAAGAGGCTGACAAAAGTTCAGTGGTAACTATGTAGAAAAATAAATTCTGGAGCACAAAAGGTTGTTTTAATAGCACTACTCTCGTTTTCATAGCTCTTCAAGATTTTAGTTTTTGAGTTAAAAAATAAGAAGCCTTACTTTTGGAACGACCTTCGTAATTTTAAGTTTTTGAGTAAGAGAAATAACTAGATTTTATGATCTGGAATTATCCAGTAGTGTATTTACTTGCAATTTGTTTGGCTTTTTTTTTTTTTTTTTTAAATAAGAGTATACATCCTCCATAAAAAATGACAACAAAAAAAAATGATGCTTCACTGCACAAATATTCATTTTCATATACAAAAACGCCTCAGTCAGTAAAGTTAAAAAAAAATAAAGAGAACGTCTGGGAAGTGTAAAAAATAAAAATATTAGTATAGAAAGAGAAAAGGAAAAAATAAGAGAATGTCTTATACAAATAGAATTATAAATTTCTTTTTGAATTCATTTTAAATAACGGGGAGGGTGTGACTTGCTATTTACTTTGTTCCTTCCCCACAGCACTTGAAATAGTTTTGTCCGACAGTATGCCACCCCCCTTTTGAACTCAGTAAAACCGATTCCTTAGTCTGCGATGATATCCATTAAGCCAATAACGAAGCCAAAGGTAGTAGTACTAGTAGTAGTGAGTAGTCATATTAGCTATTATCAGAGAAGAGGCAGCTGTTTGTGGTGTTAACAATCATAATGGAAAGTGGGGCAATAATGAAGCTAATGAGGAGGTGTCCAGAAGACTTGTGTGTGAAGACGAAGAACAAAAGTGAATTCAAAAGAATTGTGTTTAGTGTTGATTCCCTTCTCATTTTCTGAATGAGAGAATGAAAAGAAATATGGCACAATATTTCCAAAGGTATGGGCGGGGGAGGGGGGGTAGATGATAGGCGTCAAATAGCAGACAATTCACCTGAAATATCAATAGTGACACCTAGAGCCAAGAAGAGTAGAGAAGATTTTCAATCACCCCTCCTACCCTGCTCCCCTCCATCCACTTACTCTGTTATGATCAAATCCATAAATAGCATTGGAGGAGAGGGGAGGAGGTATGTTTTGTGTAAGGAAATCCATTTAGTCATTAATAGAAGAGATGCTCAGGGATAGGAAAAAAGAGAATGAGGGGTGAGAAAAAGGGGATAAAGAGAGAAAGAGGATTAGAGAAAATGAGAGTTGCAGACAGCGGGTGTAGAGATAGAGGTGGTGTAAATGGAGGATGTGTAGAGAGAAAAGAGGAGTAGAGAGAGGGAGATGGGAATAGGAAGAAGGAAAAAAATGGGGAGTAGGTGGAGGGAGGGAATAGAAAAGGAAGGAGAGAGTAAAGAGAAAGAGAGAGGAAGTAAAGACAAAGAGGAAATAGAGAGAAAGAGGAAGTAGAGAAAGGAAGTAAGGACAGAGAGAGAAGTAAGGAGAAAGAAAAGGAGAGGGGGAGAGAGGAAGTAAAAAGAGAGAGAGAGGAATTAAAGAGAAAGAGAGAGGAATTAAAGAGAAAGAGAGAGGAATTAAAGAGAAAGAGAGAGGAATTAAAGAGAAAGAGAGAGGGGGGGGAACGTTTATTTTTAAGATGCAATTATTCAATCTGCATGTTCAGTCATTTTACACTTGGGTGTTACAGACCAACTAACATCCGTAGACATGCAAAGATGCATCTAAACAGAGCAATCGTGTTAATACCTTTTATTGCCAAGTGAAGAAGGTACTGTTGAGCATTGTAGTTACACTTGGAAATCTACCTACGATATAAATTTAACGACAATTTCATTTGCTACAGATCATATTGATATTTACTGCAATATAACAATAAAAACAACATTATCAGTTTACATGAGTTTCAAGAGATTTGAAACACTTATCATTTGATAAAGAGGATTTTAGCTTGAAATATAATATAAAACAAGGTCACACATTAAATCCTTGTGCAAAAGTTTTGATCTTCTTATAAAAATAAATCAATTCTTTTTTATTCTTCTCTTCAAAATTGACATATTTTCTATTTTTTTTTTTTTTTTTGCATTGTAATTCCTTTCTACTTTCTATAACTCATCTAAATAGTAATTTATTTGTTGTAGCGATGTTCACCCCGATTCGGTTGATCCGGCTTCTTCCTTGGCCTGCATCACATCCTGAATTACCGCAGACTATGTATGCAATTGTTAATAAGATCACACGATATGGCTAATCTATCATGATTACAACATCGAAGGATCTGAAAGTTAAGTTTCCCCTTTGATGGTTGCTGCGCAGGTTCTTGTTTATCTACTGATATGCTTGCACCTGCCAAGCAGAAAGTCATAGAGGATTACATCATAAAGCAGCATGCTCCCAAGTTGAGTTGAAATAATGAATTTTGAAGTTGCATATATATTCCGCTTAGGTAATATGTTTTTAACATTAGTGATTTTTTTTTTTTTTTTTTTTTTTTTTTGCTTTGCAAGGAGTGCCCACTTACAACCGGTACCTGCTATTCTAAAAAATGTCATCGTTCTTTATATTTCTGAATTTTTTAGATGAAAATTGTTAATTCACGTTATTTAGATTAATATTTTCAGCTTGAGTATTATTTGCACAACATTTTGGTCGATATGACCTCTGACCTTCTTCAGATAGATATTGTCAAACTCAGGAGTCTTTTTGTCAAAAAATCTGCACAGAATTTCTAATGGAACTCTTTCTTTAATCTACAGGAATAGTATGTTCTTGTTCTGCCAGTCATGATTGGGTGGAAGTCCTAAATAATTTGCAATTGTATTTTTAGTGTCAACCACAGTGAGAATTGAACCTTCAGCCCCCAGAAAAGTGTAACTTAGAACTTAATATTATCAATATTAATGCTTAATATTACCAATATTATCCACTTTGTCATAGCACACTCCCAAATTTGACAAAAAGATTCTCAGAAAAAAGATACACCTGAAGATGGTCAGAAGTTACGTTGAAGCAAAAAAATGGAGATGGTGGGAGGAGATAAGGAATAGAGGAGGTGGGAGGAAAGGGGCAGGAGGGGGGAGGAGGAGAAGGAGGCTAGAAATGGAGGAGGTGAGAGGAAGAGATAAGAAATGGAAGAGGAAAGAGATAACCAGGGAGAGGTTTCACAATGAATGAATGCTATTGTCACAGTTTCTACTGATGTAACAGTACATCTGTTTTTCAATACATTATTCCCCTTGGCAGTAATCGTGATCATTCCCAAGTATCATTGGAAGAAATTCTTACTTTGGCACTGGAGAAAAACGCATTTCCATTACATCAAACACTTATGTTTAGTCCGACACATGGCAGCATGTAAAACAGACCATATGATCATGATGATGACGACGACTTAATACAAAAATTGAAGTCTCAGAAAAATAGAACTCAGGTTTCTGGTCTAATGGCTAGGAACAAAGTGTAATAAAAACAATCATTATTTTTATGGCAAGTGCTTGTCTGAGCTCCAATCTATCCTCCCCCTTGCCAACTTTCATGAGAAACACTCATCTAGCTGAAAATTATCAATAATTTCCTCCAATCTTTATCTGTGCCTAAAACTAAATGTAGATTTCATGAACAAAGTGTCTTTCTTAGAACTGCACGCTTGTGGAACTGTCTTCCGTTTACCTGCTTTCCAACTGACTGCAATATGGCCATCTTCAAGTCCAATGTAAACAAATTCTTGATGAGCCGTTCCACTTAAGTTAACAAATTTACCGAATTTCCATTACTAATGATTACTATGATTCTTATACTATACACTCTTTAACCCTAATCCTCGAGTGGCTTCTGGACCTTGATAAGTGGTGACACGTATGTTAAAAAAAAAAATCTATTTATGTTTCTATTTATTTGAAAAAAAAAAAACAAAAAAAAAACATTGATTCAGAAATGACCCCTGGAGTAGTTGTAGTATTATGGTGATTGAAGTTTCATACTAGGAAAATGATAGACATATATAAGGTACAGTGAGAAGGACGACCATAGACTGCCCCCCCCCCACACACTTTTGAATGGCCTTGTGACTAATTTTTTTTTTGTATTTTCCAGAAATAAATAATTTTACAAAGTGTAGTATCTGTGCTACAGTTACTTAATTCTGTCAGTGAAGGGGAAATCTTTCTGAACTAAGGCAATTTGTAATTTTTGTTCCAATCCAGAGTGCCCCTTTTTAGAGAGCTGGATGTTCTCCACATTGAAAACGACCTTGCGTCTCATTTTGCCCCACATGGGGAGGTAAATAAATCGGAACATTCAGTGCATGGAATGATTGTTTTGGCTCCAAAATGCCTTTCAATATACTTCAACCCATGTGTAGATTTCATGAAACAAAAGTTCTTCAAAGTCTTCTTCTTTATCAGGTCTGTTTTCACAGACATCGATTATTATGGCTCTCCACTCCATTCTAATATTCAGTCCTTCTAATGAGGTCTATGGCTGTGTATCTTGTGATCTTGTTGAAACCCACTGTGAACTTTGTTGTCTGTCTTCCCCTTCTTGTCTTGCTGACGATTTTTGCTAAAATCAAATATTTTTCCATCAAAGTTGTTGCCAATTATTATTGTTGGCTATTATTTATTTTAATTTTTTTTTTTTTTTACTATCAAGGTCTGAAGGTCACTCAAGGATAAGAGTTAATGAGTGTCATTTGGTCAATGAGACAACACTGTGAATATCAGTAATGGCAGAACTTACGTAGAGTTTATTTAAGAGGATGGCTTAACAGGAACTTTACATTAGACTTGAAAATGACCATGTTATAGTCAGCTAAGAAGCAGCCCCATAATATTGTGTCCACAGATAACAGTTCTAGGAAAAAAAACTATGGCATTGATGTTTAGTTTTAGGCACAGATAGATAAATGGAAATTTTTTTGAAATTGTTGTAACTAGCCAAGTGTCTGCTATGAATATTCTACAGAGAGAGGGCATAGATAGTAGCTCAGCTGATGGTTTTTACCATAAAACAATGGCTGAAAATGTTTAAAAATTTTATTATGCAATACAGATAAACATCTATATATTACAGTATCCTGGTTGGAACATTGATATAAACATTCTTTTATATATTAAAAAAAAAAGTTTAAAACTATTTTTTACTTGAAAGCATTATAAAAAAAAATATTTGAAAAAGACATCTTAGAAATTAAAGGCAAAGTATGCAATGTTCGAATTCAAATAAATATTAGCTTAAAAAATTAACAAAATTTGTTATTGCAATGATAACAATTATGATTGAAAGAAAAAATATGTAAAGATGAGAAATAAACTGGTGTAGTTGTGATGTGTGTGTATGTAAAAATATTCATCAAGATTGGCTGGACTTGACAGTTACATTTTTTAACTTTAACTTCAAAAATAAAAAAGTTACAAAGAGTGAAAAGAAGATGACAAAATGTTGCAATGCAAGAGAGATTTTTCAACTCTACAAGCAGAGGGAAGAGACACACTTACTGACCCAGCCAAACTGACCATAGATAGAAAAAACTCTCTAAAAATAAATAAATTTGTAAAAAAATAAATAAAAATGGAAGGTTTAATTGGTAAAAAAAGAAAATGAAAAAAAATTATGCATATAAAAAAGTGAATATTTATTAGGAATCAAAATGCAGTGAAACAAAACCTTAATCTTGTAATTATAACCTTGATATTTTTCTGGCCTCCATTTTGTGGTGGGGTTGGGGGGGGGGAAGTTAATCTCAATATGTGTCCGTGCTATAAAAGTAAAAAAATTGGTGTGCAATCTCCAACTGGAAAAGGGAAATTATTGAGGTTGTTGTAGCCAGACGAGTATTTGTTGGTAAGGAGGGGGGGGGGGTCAAGCTCAAACAAACACCTGCTATGGAAGTAACAGAGCAAAGATAGACTCACGATGTCTCTTATGTGAGAAAGAGAAAGTAGGGAAACAAAGGTACTCGCCCACTAGATTTTGAAAATGGTTTTGTACCTTGTATCAAAGCAGGAAAAGGTGCTCTTAACAGCTTCTCCCTAAATGTAGCAACAATACTTCATCTTAAGACATATTGGCTCTTGTATAGACAGAGTATTGAATCTGGATTGAGAAACTTTTTGGAGTAGTAGAATGATCAAACCATTTCTCCAGCAACGAAACTGATACAAGTCTTTCATTTCAGGTCAGGAGTGAAGGTCAGTTCCAGAAGTTTGTCCAAGCAGGGTGCTTCCTCAAGATGAAAGTCATTCATTTCAATTGTTGGTCAAGTAGAGATTAGAGCACAGGTGGTGAAAAGATCTTGGTCTTTGACGGCCTTTGTAGAGGTGGGATTTTTCTGCTTGTCAGGTTAATTGGGAATAAGTACATTGAGAGGGAACAGAGCATATTCCAATCAAAGTACTTGTTATGCAGGAACAGGGATGCAACATTGTAGCGATGGGTCAGAGGTTGGAGCTTGGCCGATAGTGCAAGACCTATTAGATTTGAAACATTTTTTTGATCCTGTCTAAGACGGAGAGACTGCTAAACTTTGGAATTCCCTCTCTACTTGACACGCAGAAATTTAAATGTAATGTGAACAAATATCTCACGACTCAACTCTCCATAATCCCCTGTTAGATATGATCCCAAATAATAGCCCTTGTGTTCCAAATAGCAATATATGCCTTGTTTGGGGTGAAAAAAAATTTCTATCATAATTTTGCTAATTATTTGTGAAATATACAGAATCCATTTGTTTAGTACATATGAAGCTCACCCAACCACCTTCATCTATTATTGCAACAAAATACAAAATAAGCATTCATCTATGTTGGACTTGTCCACCAAGTTTAACCCATTAACCTTTACAACAAAATAAATCTAAACTAGGTTCCGTTCAACTGAGTCAATAACTAATGCAATGGCAGTGGGAGATACTACACACAAGTGATTACCACTGAAGGTCAAAGGTCACTTACCTCTACATGGATTGGGTCAGCTTTGATTCTGACAGCTATAAATAATCACAAATTTCAAGTTAGCTCTCCACACTGCATTGCAACATTATAGGCAATAAAAAATACGACCCCTCAAAATAAGACAAGTCATTCAGTCAAGAGACTTAAAAAGGAAGAAGAAATTTGAGAAACAACTTCTAGTTAAGAAGTGGATATCCCAAGTAGTTAAGATTAAATAAAGTATATCTCACATTTGAAGTTATCTTGTCAGACCCAAATAGCATTTAAGCTGACAAATCAAAATTTGCTTTTGACTAACCAAATTTCATTTGTTATTGTTGCACCATGTTATTGACAATATAATAATATGCTTGGTCACAATTTATTTTTTTTAATTTAGTCTGGTCCACACAATGTGAAAGTCTTTAAAAATACTAACCAAAAATAAAAATCAGCAAGGGGAATAACTCATTTTAAATTGAAGAATATAATAGGAGTTGTCTACATTAAGTTTACTAATGTAAAAAATAAAATAAAAATAAAAGACTAAAATGACTTCATTCTATGCCAGGCAATGCTTAGGAGCTAGAGATAATGATACAAATAAAATTCTATCATTTGGCTCAATTTTAATTTCACAGAGATTCCTATTTATCTCCTGAATCTATTAATGTCAATAAATAAAGTATTTTGTCCAATTTTCAAAGTAAGATGTAAATAGAAATGTAAAATGTATGGATGGAATTGCTTTTACAACAGCATTCACACTGGTCGGGTTGAGTCGACTTCTTTCTTGTTGACACATATGTAATGAGGAGATCTGAAAGCATTACGGCATCACACCGATTGAGGGCAAGATGAGAGAATGTCAGCTCGGATGGTTTGGACATGTGTGAGAGTAGATTAAACAACAACACTATTGCAAAACTTTTGCATTAAAGGTTGCTGAGAAGCAACCAAGAGAAAGGCCTATGATGAGATGGGCAGACACCCTGCACAAAGATTTCTGGGTGTTTCTGCATAATAGTAGGATTTGAAACATGCATTTCACACAAAAATGTACTATCGTGTAAATGTTGAAATTATCATAAATTTTAAAAATGATGAAAAAATGATCAAGTAGAGGATGTGATAGATCTAGTTTTTATAAATAAAAGCATACATACTAAAGGTTGACATTTTGTATTTTTAAATGACGGATTTTAATTGAAATGAAAGCAAGGGAGATAAGTTATTTTGTCATAGAGAATTGATCACACAACTCTTCCAAATAAAAACATACGATTAAACTCAATAATTCAATAAATTCTATTTTTACTTGTAATTATTTTTCTACTTGATTAGTTTTCGTAATTTTAGGAATTTATATTGATTTCAACATGTAAGTGCATAATATCGTTTTTATCTGAAATACATTTGTTTTAAATCCCACTATTCAACAGAAGCACTGATTTCTGTAAAACCGTCCTTCATCTGAATCAACTCTCACCATCAAGTGGAAACAAAATCCAGCATTGCAGACCCTGCCAGAGCTGTGGTTTAATGCATAAGATGCATTTTGACTGCAATATAAGTGTTGCATAGGTGACGAACAACACCAGAAAATATCAGAGCCAAGCAAAACCAGATGTAAATCGGATTAATGGCAATGACATCAACCCTATATTTTGATTGAAGAATCAAGATCATGAAACAACGATAGAAAATATTTTAACTGGATTAGAATTGCTAAAAGAATTTCAAATTAAAAGTCAAAATAAGCAAACAATTAGATTCTGACCAAGGAATGTGGGACGGTGTGAATATAAGTCAAAATAAAACAAAGGCAGTCAGTCAGACAGAAAAGAGAAGAGCAGACACACTTCTGCTGTCGCCACCAATATCAAACTCTCATATCTCGCTGTAATATAAATAAAACTTTGTTGATTTAATAAGTTGTTGCTTGATTACAAAAACCACAAGTATCAGAGCATATAATATGGTACACATTTTGTAAAAGTGTGGACCATAAATTATATAGACAACAAAATTAAGTGACGTGATCCAATGTAAAATGATTATTATTTTGCAAATGTAATATTTCTTAACAGCTCCAATACTTACAAATGAAATAAATTCTGCAGCAGAAACATTAATGAGAATGAGATTGAAAGAAAAAAAAAAGCAACTGACCTGTTTTCTGGGAACCAGTTGACTTTTCCATTCCCTGAGTTCATTTTGGTACTGGTCATCCAATTCTTTGATTTTCTGCGTTTCATGTTCCATCAACATCTTGCGCTTTTCAGCCTAAAATCAAAATCATTGAAACATATAGTTTAATATAAAAGCATCAAAACAAGTTTAACCTTTTCTCAATTGACTCAAGAATTGATGTAGATAAATGTTCATGAAATATTTATTATTTAATAAGTCTAGATATAATGATTGACAGCAACCTCTTGAACCTGCCCCCATGCGACACAACAGTAAGCAGTGATAGCATGTGTGCAATCATGAACTCATCTTGTTGCTTAAGTAGCAGAAGATGGCTTCAATATCAAGCTAGCATCGAAATCTATTTGAGCCTTAGCTTAACCATTAATTGGATTGGTGCTTATTTAGACTTAAACTTATTAAAAAAAACAAAAATACAGAAAAATCAATCAAAAGCCCCAAGTACTCTAACCTGTCTGAAGAAGCACACAAGCCAAACTGCCAGGCAGCTTTCAGAAAAAGCAACTGCCTCTGTCAAACTCTGAACTCCAACCTCTTCTCCTCTGAAGAGTTCTAACCATCTCCCCTGCCCATCTCCTGGAATCTCTTCATCCCTGTCTGATTCTGGGTTTTTGTTAGTCACCATATGACTACCCAGAAGTCAAACTATGGCCAGAGATATTTTCAATTCTCTGTGTCCTCCTCCAATCCTTAGACCAAGCATCTATCACCTGAAAAGTCTGTTATTCATATACACCACCAAAACGTACTGTGCAGTGCATGTTTATAAACCCAGATAAACAATACGTGATGTAACAGAAGAGATAAAAGGATGCAGGGGTTCAGAGAAAAGATGTTTGACAAAAGTGGTGTTTGGAGAGAAGCATGTGTTGAAGACACATGGGTAATGTCAAAACATAGATCAAAAGTCTACGCAGCTGGTAAAGGAGAAATGAACTGTTTGAATATTTTTAGAAAAAAATGTGTTGTTAGAAATACCAGATATAAAGGTTTTGTTATAAAAAGAAAGTGAGTTGAGTTTTTTCCTTTCCTCTGTCTCTTTGATATAAGAATATTACAAATTCATTTGACCAAAACATAAATAATATTCATGTAATTCGCTTGTTTGCAAAGCTCACTCTGGTGAGAATCTGCTCAATGCAATTTGATTGGTTTAGATTAATCATTTAGTTTCATCAGAAGATTTCTCCAACATTCAATTCCTGTGGCTGGCTTTTAATTAAAAGTGATTAATGTGAGTAAAGGTGTGAGATACTAAATAATCAAAAGGAAGCAAAAGAAATGATAACTCACCTGTAATTGCTCAAGTTCATGAAGAGAAGTTTCATTGTCTAATAAAAGTTTGTCCCATTGCTTTTTATGTTTCGCTTCCAAACGAGCCGACTCAGATTTCATCCTCTTCTTCTCGTTCTCTTCAAACTAAAATATAACGAAATAATTTTAAAAATGAATTCATAATGTGGAAAACTGACACACATACATAAATACACACAAGTTAGGCATGCATATACATTTATATGACATAAACACCAAAACTAATTAACTGATCATTAAGAATTTTGGAATACAGCTGTAGAGGGTAATTTAGTTTCATGTAATGAGACAAAGCCGTTTGTGAAGATTCAAATACATTTCATTATTATTCCCAAAATGTCAGGGTTTTTTTTTTTTGGGGGGGGGGGGTCGTATTTTAAAGATTTTTGTAGGGGGTCCTATTATGGGCAAAATGTCATATTTGAAAATTAAAATATTCTGATCTGTATTAAAGTTTATGTATTAGACAACAATAAGGCAGAAGTTGATTAATTTCAATTTCTGCTTAAGCTTTAGACATTTTCTAGAACCACATTTAAGCAGCCTTACGTTTCTGTATTATAAATAAACCCCATTACACATACCACTCGGTGTAACTCACGTTTGTCTTTATTTCCTAAGTATTTAGGAATATAACATTAGTAAAATCCAAATTAGTCAACTTAAAGATTCAGATTACTACTTTAACCATCATCACACTCACCATCAAACAAGAACAAATTCAAAGCTACCATATCCTTAAGTTATTTGTGCCTAACTTCTTCTCCAAGAGGTTAGGCACAAGATCAGGTATGGGTTTGATGAAAATGTTTCAGTGGAACTAATTGGATTCGAACTTGGCACATCTAGGTCTTTAGTCAGTATCATTAGCCACTTAGTAACCATTCCCACCCCATAAAATATCCATCAGTTATATAACATCAGTTAAGAAAAAATTGAAACTATTTTTTATTTTTTCAGAGAAAAACTAATCAGACACTGGGACAAAGAGAAAAGTGATTTCAAATAAGAATATAACATTTTAATTGATTTCTAAGAAGGCTGACAATGATTTGAAGTGTTGCGGTATATGTGGGTTATGACAGACATTAGAACATCATTAGATATCCTTTTCCAGTGATAAGCTGGTATCAAACAGTTTATCTGTCAGAATAACAAAGACCATCTAATCATACTAGGATGGTTGAAAGTTTGTCTAAAGTAAAGCTGGTTTGTGCAGAGCTAGCCTCAATTGGATGACAAAATGTACAAAAAAATTATGATGTACATCAAACGTATGAAAAATTAGGGTTCTTTTCCTTATATTTAAAAACAAAAATAAAGAAAAACCAGTATGATGTACATACCTGAGATGAAATGAAAATATTATATTAAAAAAGATCATGTAAATTTATTAACTAATTTTATTTTTATATAAGAAAATCAAATTTTATGAATCACATGTTCGATATTTTTAAAAACAATCTAAAAAAGGGAAGAAAACTTAACAGAAATAAAAATTTACAAAATTCATGTTGTAATGCCTATGAATTCCCAGTAATCGCCTTAAAATAACTTTCTTTATAAAAAATAAAACTACTTAATTTTTTGAAGGCAATATTTTTGTTTCGTCATGGGTACATACATCAGATTTTTCTTAAATTTATAGTTTTTAAGACAGGGGAAATTCTGTAAATGAATCAAAAGTAGTGATGCATGTCAAAGGTGTGTACTTTACCTGTTTCATTTTGAGCCTGTCCTCTTCAGGAGATCCAACTGTACTAAGACGAAGACTCTGCTTAAACATCTGGGCCCGTGCCTTGGACTGATTTTTAATTACTTTCGGATAACGTTTTTTGTCTAGGAGTTGGTAACGTTGAGCCTCTTCCTCTTTAGCAGCATTGCTTCGCTTCATTTGGTCAATTTCCTGCAGAGAAAAACAAAATCATTTGATATTCAAACAGAGCAAAGATACTCAAATAGTTACAGGGTTTATTCACAGCCAAAATTGCCAAACTTATGCAGATATAAAAGACATTTTAACTTTAAAAATTTATATAAACTTTTTGGTTCAGGGCGAACCATAAAAATGCCACCCATAGAATTGTTAATGAAATGCACAATCCTTTCTGCCATATAAACTTTCATAGCATTGAGCACTTTTAAGTTCAATACATACTGTTCATCAAATTGAGTACAAACAACCTAATTTGGTTATATATATATATATATATATATATATATATATTTTGAAAAAATTAAACAAAAAATTAATTGATGACAGATCAAAAAAAAAATTCTATTACTGCATCAGCAAATGCTCAAAAAAATGGAACACAATAGAAACTATTGCTTTATTTGATGGAATTTCAAGAATTTACATTTTATTTTTGTATCAGAGGAAGTACAAAAAGGAAAAACTTTTCTGGAACAGTATAAAAGTTGAAAATTTAGAAATTGGGGTTTTGGAATCTGGTTGCAGGATTTGGAACAAAAGTAGAATCCATAATGAAAAAATAAAATCCAATCAAATTTATTCTATTCTAATATATATATATATACACACACACACACACACACACACACACACACACACACACACACACACACACACACACACACACACAAGATGAAAAAATATTGACAATACAAAAGTATATACTAGTGCATATAGATTTAATTACCAATTCAGTAAGGAATATACATCAAAAAGAGTAGAGTTTATAAAAGTTCTTTATGCCTAGACATTTCGACGCTAGGTATAAATAAGACCTTTTTTCTAAAATTAGTAGATATAAATAACCCTACACTTTTTTATGTACTTTCTTATTGAATTGATAATTCTTTTGTATTGTCAATATTTTTTTTTCTCTTTTATCAAAGCTCCACCTCGAATGTTGAGCTTTTTATTATATCGATAAGTCTCCTTTTAAAGAATTTCCCATACTTCTTTGATCCACTCACATATATATAAGTAAAATTATATAAACATCAGAAAAAACCCTATGAGGAATAATCTATATTTCGATGATGCTAATCATCTAGTCAAGGATTCAACAGTGACTTAAAACAATTACATGAAAGGATAATATACTAAATAAATCAATAAAAAGGCAACACAAAAGAACAAACAATGAAATTGAAAAATAAGCTATAAAGATTATTAGTAAAAGTGACCACCAATAAGTTTTCAGGCTTTTTATATGGGCACTTTTATTGATAGTACACACATGAAACTCTAGTCCCCTTTGGAAGTAATCTTCCTTCAGCTGCAATGCACTCATTGAACAGTTTCAACAACTTCTAGAAGGCCCTATGGAAGTCCTCTTGTGTGAATGTGTCAATGACCCTTATCACAGACTCTTTCATTTCAATTATCTCATGACAACAGCCTCCAAAGTTTTCCTTAAACTTATGGAATAATCAAAAGTCATAGGGAGCAAGGTCTAGACTATATGGAGGGTGAGGAACTGTCTCGATGATGGTCAAATAGTCTGTGACAAAGATGGAGTTGTGGACTGGTGCATTCATGCAAAGCTTCCACATCTTCAGTTCCTTGCAAATAATTGTGTGTACAGTTCCCACACTGACATTAGACTGTGCACTTATTGTCCCTATAGACATACAATGGTCTTTATCCATGAAATTCTTTATTTGGCCAATCAACTCTGGTGTTCTGACTTCCTTACTCCTCCCACACCTCTCATCATCCCTGCTTTCCTTGAATCTTTTATGCCACTCTAAAACCGATGCTTAATTCATGGAAGTTGTAGTCTGAAGTATTCTATATGTTTCTGTGGCATTTTTTTCCAAGTTTAAAGCAGAATTTTATTGCATATTGTTCTTTGAAAGTGTCCTCACATCCAGATTGCATTTTTTAAATTCACCAGCTGTAACAATCAGGCTTTAGTAGGGTGTATTCAAATTCCTGCAGTAGCTGTTCATTTGAACCTGAAATCATAGAAATATTTGTCAGACATAGACAATATTCATTTATAAAAGCTCTACTATATAAGGATTGAGCACTTTTGAATAAAGATTTTTTCTTTTTAGTTTAATACATTGAACTTATTTAATTATATATATGGAGAGATGAAAAAGGAACAAACCAGGTTATATGTTCAACATTCCATCTTTATTTCAAGACTTCCTCAGGTTGATTAATTTGAAAAAAAATAAAATAACAAATTAATCATACCAAGGAAGTCTTGAAATAAAACGAAACATTGATGAACATATAATTTTGGTTTTTTCTTTTTTCATCTCTCTATCATATCAGAATATCATTTCCATAATTTTCATCACACTATATATATCTATAATATAAAGCTGAATGTGTGTGTGTGTGTGTGTGCATCCGGTCACGAATAGGCTCCTATATGGTTGACTATTTTAAAAAACTGATTACATATAATGATAGAAGATGTATCGAGACACAGGAATGGGTATGTTTGATCTGGCAGAACGGTGGTTCATTAAAATTATGGGGTCTGCGTTCGCGCCTGGTCCACAAAGTATGGAAATAAAAAATTTGAAAATTAAAAAAAAAACGTTTACAAGTGTTTTTGATATAGATGTACATAATAATACTTTCATAAGTATGTTTTATCTTAAATAGGGATAGTATAATAAAATTGTGGAGTCTGCGTTCGCGCCTGGCCTCCATAGAATCGAAATAGCACAAACTTTAATAAAGACTTTTCATATCTATCTGCATAAGTATACTTTGATAATTATGTTTCAGTTTGAAGAAATATGGTATAATAAAATTATGGGGTATTCGTTCGCATCTGACCTCCATAGAATGGAAATATGTCACAAAGTTTAACAAGGTTTTTTAATATAGATCTACAGAATATTGTGATAAGTGTTTCAGTGTAAACAGGTATGGTATAATAAATTATACTGTTTATCTATTTTATTTTTACTTTCATCACATTTTGCTTTGGTTTTGATACCCCCAAATTCGAAGCTATCTCTTTACAACCCTTCCTTTTCATAACCTATCATACTTTTATAAATCAAAGTTCATTTTCTGTAGGCTGTTTTTGAACCCAGTCAACGACGGGTACTTTTGCTAGTATATATATTATATATATATATATATATATATATATGCATAAATGCATTTTTGTGTTTGTATATGCAAATACTGTTACTAAATGTGTTTTATTTCTATGTTCCAAACTCCCATAGAAAAAAATAACAATTTAATGATACTATTTTCCTATGAAGACTTGTGTGCACGTGAAAGAAAATATTGTTAAAAACATATTCCATTGTTTTACTTATTATGTTTACAAGAGATGCGGAAAAAATCTGGACGTTTCTACCTTTTGATGACGATTCAGCATTTGGTGCCGTTTCAAAAAGAAGAGGTCTTTAAGCTGGCCTTTAGCAAGTTGATGTTTGTCATGCAATTGGTTCTTCTCCATTTCCCACAGAGCGGCTTCTCGAGCTGCAAGAAACAAACATGATTATGATGGCAAGACAAAAAAATAAAGAATCGAGATTTCAATATCTATTCAACAAACCTTATCATCTTATGTTTAGCATAAATTTTTTTTTAAACAGTTGGATTAAGAAAGACAACTTAAAGGGAAGATGTTTGGTTTAGTTTGGTTTGGTTGTTTTGCTTTACAGCGTATCAACCCTTTTCGGCTTACTTGATGTCGAATCCAGTAATTTTGGAAAAGTTTTTTATGCTTCAAATTCTTTATTTCTTCAAATATTTATTTATGCACTTTGTTTTGTTTATTTTGTTTTATGGCATTAAATTACCCCGTTTTGGGGTTATTTAATGCCATATCTAGTAATTTTGGAAAAAGTTTTTTTATTCATAGAGTTTAGTTTTCTTATTTTTGTATAGAGAAAATTATTTTTGGCTTTGCAGAACATGATTGAGTTTTGCAAAAAGAGGGAAAATAATAACATTAATGTTTGGTGTATTTTAGATCATAAAACCAGTATCTTCAAACAGTCTGATTTGGTAAGACCAGGGAGAAGATGTTGAAAAAGGCATAATAAATGAATATTACACATGATTTCAATCAATAAATCAATCTAATCAATTTGGAATGGAATGACCATTACTCGAAACGAGTATACAGGTTTCCACATGCTTCATTCGTGGGCTCTCATATGAAAAGACAGTCTAATTTGAAATTCTATCACAATTCAGGCATACATTTGCCAATTGTGCACATGTAATGATGTGGTGTGCTATGGTAAGATTAACATAGTATGGACATGTGTGAAAAAAAATCACTAGCAGCCATAAGATAGCTGGTTAGCAAAAATATTAGCAGTAGCAGACGTTAAAGCACATACGCAAATTAGCAAGTGTGTGCATGCTGACATCACGGAGAGAAAAAGAGAAAAAAAAAATGACAGCACGTTGTGAAGCAAGAGAAGCAAAGTGTATGCTGGGGAAGATGGATGTGTGAAATTGAGGGTGAAAAAGTGTTGGCAAGGACCGCATGAAATGGCAAGGAGAGAGACTTTTAAAAAAACGCATATTATATAGCAGAGTAAAACGTGTGTGCACTTGGCCTGCCTTGATAGAGTTCAAAATAGACTTCGTAGCCTCGTAGGAGATGTCCTTTTCTCTTCCTTGCAACCTCTATCTCACAGAAGAGATGTTGCGAGTTTGTCTCTGATGTATCGTTATTTTCATGGAAAGTGTTCGACTGAGCTTCAATCTATGGTCCCCCCTCGCCAAACTTTCACAAGAAACACTCGTCTAGCTGTAAACACTATCAATAATTACCCTCACTCTTTATCTGTGCCTAAACCTAAACGTAGATTCCATGAACAAAGCTTCTTTCTTAGAACTGCACGCCTGTGGAATTGTCTTCCGTTTTCCTGCTTTCCGGCTGACTACAATATGGTTGTCTTCAAGTCTAACATAAATAAGTTCTTGATGAGCCGTTCCATATAAGTTATCAAATTTTCCAAATTTTCATTACTAATGATTACTATATTGTCCAATTTCTAATGTACAATCTTTAACCCTTATCTTTGAGTGGCCTCTTGGCCTTGATAATGTGGTGATGCCTATGTATAAAAAAAAACAAAAAAAAAGAGCCATGAATAAGTGCTTTTTTTTTTTTTTAAATGATGAGTCGGATTTTTATTTCTTTTTTTATTTGTTTCTTCCTTTGTGACAAAGTACTAGACAATGGTTGGGTCTGAGAGGTTTGAAATGTAACAACACCGTTAAAATGTAATGGCCGCAGTACACACATGCCTTATTTTCACAACACACTGTTCTTGCTACTCTCGATTCTTTAGTCTGATGACACCATTACCATTCAAATCAATTTTTGTAGCCGAAAACTTTCAAAATGCAACAAGCCATGTAAAACGACAAAAGATACTGCATTTATACACCGTCTGCATGTTTGTCCAAAAAACTTTAAACTTTGATAAGGTAAACTGTTACAGAGCGCAGAAAGATGAACAGAGAAAGCTGCCTTTTCTTTCTGTACAGATGAAAGCAACAACAGTACATCTCGTGATGAACACAAAATACACGATTAGGTGTTGGGGTGAAAAGAACTCTTCTGAAAGTAGATTTATGTTCCTGTCAACAATGCTGTATGCCAGAATTATCTTCACATTCTATGCTGCTCAAGTGAGGAAAGATTTAGATTCTAAAGTTGTTCTTTCTAAGTATATGTTGAGAATCTCATCACCATCCAAATCACCAACTGTTGAATATGTTTTATCGTTAATTCTAATGTTTAATTTTGTATTTATTTAAAAATCCAATACAAGTTTATACAACATATTAAAAACTAAATTGAAAATGATATACTTGCTATGAAAAACAACAATTTACCTGAGAACTTATCGTTCAAACTTCTCGGTTTAACATTCACAGGCAACATAAGTTGGAACAAATACATTGAGGACATTGCCAAGGCTGTTGCAAACAAAGTGAGCTCCCTCTACCATGCTAAAAGATTACTAACACCAAAGCGTTTACTAAAACCAAGCTCTATTAATAATAATAAAACACACACATAACAACAAAAAAAACAAAAAGCAATGGAACTTCTTTACGAAAACTTCCCAAAAAGACTTGTGACTCAATAAATCGAGAAGGTGTTAGGAAACGTTGCCATTCAACTCACCTCGTAATAATTGCTGTTTCTGTTGTAAATATTGGCTCTCTAACAGCGCAATTTTCTGTCGATGCTGGTCGCCTAATTGTTTCATGTGTTTCTCCAACCGTTCACGTTGATTTTCCAAAAATTGTCGTTCCTGAAATTTCAAGAAAGCAACATTCAATTTGATAATGAGAAGAACAAAATAAATTCATTTTCATGAAGCGTTATTTCAAGCTGCACATTTAGCAACAGAAACACGACTTCAACTTTAAGCAAACCAACGAAAATGCTATTTTAAAAACAAATGAACATAGTCTCTCACATGATAAAAAATATTTTTTATAAAACCTCTCTTCAATCTGCACATTTAGCAATGAAAATGCTACTGCAAAGTTGGACATTACAGACAGAGAGAAATGTCATTTCAAGCTTAACCCTTGATGACCTGAATTATGATGTAGATGATTAAAAAAAATTATGAAGTTCAATAGTTGAACAACCACTGAGAATTTTTGCATTTCATAAACTTACCTTGATTATTATCCATAATGCTTGAAAAAAGAAATCCTCCACTCTCTGAGAGATGACGGCATACTGAATGTAAGCAATGGACAGTTGCAATCTAGAGGCATCTGGCATCTACCCAGATATTGAACTAATACGTACAAGCTGTGTTTGAATCAATTCCCACTTTATTTATGCCATATTCATTTATTTATGACTGAATTAATTCAACCAGGTCATAAAAGGTTAAACATGGCAAACTAATGAAGACGCTTATTCAAATTCTGTTAGTATGACAAACGAAAATGCTATTTCAAGCTAAAATGTGACAGACAAATGAAAATTCTATTTCAAATTTAAGTGTAACAGATAGGTGAAAATGCTATTTTAAAGACTGATCAGCAAAACCGCTATTTCAAAACCAAATGAACAATGTCACTCCTCTAAGAAAAATAAAAATTTTAAAGAAATAACATATCCGAAATGATTAATTATTTTTAACTTATTATTTTCTTATGATTATGTGCAAATGAGAATTCCATTGGAACATATGTTGTAGTATTATTTATGAGTTTTTTTTTCTTTACTTGTTTCTCTACCAAAGATTGAGAGCTCTGTTGACCCTATTATAATCGTCAATTGATAAATATTTGATCGGTTGTTTAAGTATAGATGATGGGAAGAACAATTGAATGAGAATGGGAAGAGAGTAAGGATCAGAAGAAGGAAGAGGGAAATGAGCAAAAGGGAGTGTGGAAGGGGGAAGAAAGCGAGAGAGAGAGAGAGAGAGAGAGAGAGAGGGAGGAAGAGAAAAGAGAGCAAAGGAGGGAGAAAGGAAGGAAGAGGGAAGAGAGCAAAGGATGGAAGGGAGGAAGAGAACAAAAGAATGAAGGAGAAGATAGCAAGAGAGGGAGGAAGAGAGAAGAGAGCAAGAGATAGAGGGAAGGGAAAAAGCAAAAGATGGAGATAGAGGGAAGAGAGTAATAAAGGGAGGGGGGGAAGAGAGAGAGAGTAAGGGGGTAGAGAGCAAGAGAGGAAAGGAGAGGGAAGAGAGGGAGGGAGGGGAAAGAGAGGAAGAGGGGGAGAATAAGAGATGGAGGAAGAGGCAAGAGAGCAAGAGATTGAGGGCAGGGGATGAGAGCAAAGGAAGGAGGGGCATAAGGGGAAGAGTGCGAGGATTGTTAAAATATATATTAAGTTGAGAAGAAAGTTCTTGCGGTTTTTAATGCATTCATTGGACAGTACTTCTCTACCATAATGGTTTCGCTTGCATTCACAAAACTTTAATACAAGAAACTGGTCGCAGACCACCAAACAGTCAGAATTACTTTTTGGGGGTGCAACTCAAATTTGCATATTATCTGAACTCAAAAACATGCGGCTTTTTTTTTTTTCTACAAAAGTATGCATTACTTCTAGCTAAAGTTAATACGTAACCCTAAAGGTATTCCTTCTTAACCAGATTTTTAAATGAGTTAAAAATAACCAGACTTTTTCAATTTGATAAAAGTTCCATTATAGCATATTTATTATGGGGTGGTCGAACATTCTGGCATTAGATAGATAATTCAATGTTGAATTTAAAAGAAATAAATAAAAATACAAAACTCACCAAGACCCCCCCCCCGTCGACCACCGCCACCCAACATACCCTTTAAATGTCGGCATAAAAGCAGACTGACTGGCTGGCATTTATCCTCTTTAAGCTATCAACTCCAGGTTAAATCGAACTCTACGGTCCCAAAAGCTAAGAAACTTCTCTGTTCGTAACTCTTGTAGCCTACTAATCTAAAAACACTAACATGTTTATTTTTTTTTATTTTTTATTTTTTCCTGATCACAGGTTTGACTTTAATCCTGAATATTTGTCCTGTTTTCTTATCTTTCTCCTAAATCTTTTTTGTCAAAAATACTATTATTAACCAATACTTTTTCTTATTTAAAACGAGAAAAAAAAAAAAGTCTCCCATGAAATTGAACATTTCCCAAATTATATTTGCATATTATCTGAACTCAAAAGCACGCAGCTTTTTTTTTTTTTTTTTCTCTAAAGTATGCATTACTTCTAGCTAAAGTTAATACAAAACCCTAAAGGTATTACTTCTTAACCAGCTTTTTAAATGAGTTAAAAATAACCAGACTTTTTCAATTTGATAAAAGTTCCATTATAGCATATTTATCATGGGGTAGAGCTGGAACGGTTTAACATCCCAGCTCGACCTAAATAAAAGCAAAAAGTATCCATGCATTAACATGGGAGGGGAGACTATCTTCAAGTACTATCCCAAGCCGGGAATGGGGCAACGGATTATATTAAGTAGATATTAATAAGTCCTTCTCACCTTTATTTTATTTTATTTATTTATTTATTTTCTTTTTATTTATTTATTTATTTTTTTTCCCCCCCAATTTCCAATGAATGATTTTTCTGACAAAGGGTGAAGAAAAAGCTACTTTCCAGGTTGGTAGTACTTTGTAAAAAGTAGCCTGAGATGTCGGAAAATTTCGGTTTCTATTTCTATCCTTGTAGTCATGTCACTAGTAAGGGTGCTGGAGGTAAACATTTCATCTGGGCTGACATTACCCGCCTGATAGACAAGGACCCGAACCTTGGATTAACCACTAAGGAGGCTGTCCTATCAGCAGGTGCAAAGTACCGAGGCTGCTGTATTGCCATTTGGTGAATGGATTCTGGACCATACAGTAGTTTCTGGTAGGGTCTCTCGATGCTATACTAGTGGGTAATTGTTACAGCTTTACCTTATGTGCCACGAAAAAAAAAAAAATTTCTTGTCTTTTTCTCTCTTATTCTCCCTCTCTGTCCTGCTCCAACCAAGTCTACCGACCTGCTCCACAAACCCCAAAACCTCAACAATCATGACAAATCTCCAAAAAAGAAACACGAATAAACCTAGAACACGATCCTCCAACATAGACCCCTACTACCAGGTCTCCTACTCCAACATTAGGGGTCTACGCTCCAACCTTCCAGAGGTTGAAACACAATTACAGGAGATGAAACTGGACATATTCTTTCTAAGTGAAACTGGCATAGGGCCAACCACTTCTCTAGACGAATTCATAATTAAAGGCTACTCTAACTTAACATCTAAATCTGACCTCCAAGATCGACATGGGCATGGAATATGTGCCTACATCAAAGATGGCTTTCCATGTGGTAGGGATATCTCCAGAGAAGACCCTAATTTACCTTATATTTGCTTCCGAGTTGCACTAGCTTACACCACCGCATTTATATTTGCCTTCTATCGCCCCCACAACAGTGGGGTTACTATCTTTAAGAGCATATCTGAGAAAATTGACCACATCCTGTCTGCTCATCCTTCGGCTAACATTCACATTTGCGGTGACTTCAATGTCCATAATGTGGAATGGCTGACCCACTCAAATAAAACCGATGACGAGGGAAGGTTTTGTCAAGATTTTGCCATTGTCTATGACCTCACTCAGATTGTTCACGAACCCACCCATGTGCCCGATATACTCGGTCAATATGCAAGCCATCTAGACCTTTTCCTCACAACTTCCCCTGAGCTGTGCTCATGTTCCGTTCTATCTCCTCTGGGATCGTCTGACTACTCCGTTGTATCAGTTAAGATAAAAATGAAATGTAATAAGTCTTCAGACGTACCTCTCCACCGTACTGTATATCGATACTCTATGGCTGACTGGGATAGCTTCCATACATTCATATCTGACCTACCTCTGCATTCCATGTTTAAAAAGGATGTGTCCTCTATAGTATGAGACCTGACCAAATGGTTAATTGTAGGCATAGACCAATTTATACCATCCAAAAAATTCCAACAAAAACCTAACAGCCAGCCATGGTTCTCCCTGAATGTGCTGCTGCCATCACGCACAGAAATCACTTTTTCCATAGCTACCAACGTAATAGATGTACTGAGGTTGCCTTCAGGACTGCCAGCAACCACTGTAAAAGAGTAATAAAACTTGCAAGAGAGCTATATGCTCAGTCTGTTAAATCCAAAGTAGCTGAGCAGCGGCTTGGTTACCACCAGTTCTGGCAAATAGCAAACAGGATCTTGAACAGAAGTGTGCATTCTATCCCAACTATCATCAATGGACCTGAGGTCATCTCGTCAGCATCAGACAAGGCCAGACTATTTGCCAAGAACTTTGCAACTAATTCTACCCTATGTGACAATGACCATCAACTCCCTGTATTTCCTCCTATAACAGACAACATGCTATGCAACATACAAATATCTGTGCATGAGGTCGCCAAGCTAATCAAGAACCTTGATTCCAGTAAAGCAACTGGCCCTGACGGCATTCCAGTTATAGTGCTGAAAAAGCTCCAACCAAAACTTGCCCCCATACTTACAAAACTGTTTAAGCGTTGCCTTAAGGAGAAGTGCTTTCCAGCACCCTGGAAAACCTCATCAGTATGCCCTGTATTTAAGAATTCAGGTGAAAAGTCATCTCCCTCTCAGTACAGACCAATAAGTCTCCTGTGTGTTATGAGTAAGTTGTTGGAATCGATATTAAATAAAGAAGTAGTCAACCACCTCAACAGAAACAATCTTCTTAGTGACATACAATATGGTTTCCGCTCTGCAAGATCTACAGCAGATGTGCTAACGGTTATATCACATAGGATTAGTGAATCTCTTGACAAAGGTTTCCTTTCCAGGGCAATTGCTCTTGACATATCAAAAGCCTTCAATAAGGTATGGCATAAGGGCCTACTTCACAAGATTTCCAGCTACGGTATTACTGGAAATGTTTTCACAATCATTAAATCATTTCTCTCTGATAGGTTCATAAGAGTAGTGGTTGATGGGCAGAAATAAGAAGCCCACAGTATTAATGCTGGAGTCCCTCAGGGGTCCATCTTGGGCCCAACTCTCTTCCTGATCTACATCAATGATCTCCCAAAACACATAATTAAATCATTCGTTGACATCTATGCTGATGACACGACCATCTATGGCAACACATCAAAGGCTGTAAATGACAAAGTTCTCTCTGATTCTCTCTCCTCTGATCTCGAGCGCGTGGTTCAGTGGGGGAAGACGTGGCTGGTTACCTTTAATGCATCTAAAACCAAACTCCTATCCTTACATCATCAACGCTCTGATCCCCATCTGGCATCAATTGAAATGGATGGCTCTTATCTTGGGGAGGCTCCATGTTTTGACAAGCTTCTGGGTTTGACCTTTACTCCTGATCTGAAATGGAACACGTACATCAAATCTGTTGCCAGGGACGCTGGGAAAATGGTGGGATCCTTCTACCGCTCCAAAAGATATCTCACTACTGATGCAATTCTCTATCTGTATAAAAGCCAAGTACGTCCAAGGATGGAGTACTGCTGCCACATCTGGGCAGGAGCTGCTAAAAACAGCCTATCCTGCCTTGAAAGAGTACAAAATAGACTTTGTGGTTTAGTGGGGGATGCCCTTTTCTCTTCCCTACAACCTCTATCCCACAGAAGAGACGTTGCGAGCCTGTCTTTGTTTTATCGTTATTTCCACGGCAGGTGCTCGTCTGAGCTCCAATCCCTCGTCCCCCACCTCGCCAATCTTTCACGAGAAACACCCGTCTGGCTTAAACTACTGTCAATAATTTTCCCCACTCTTTATCTGTGCCTAAATCCAAACGTAGATTCCATGAGCAAAGCTTCTTTCTTAGAACTGCACGCCAGTGGAACTCTCTGCTGCTTGCCTATTTCCCACCTGACTACAACTTGGACGTCTTCAAGTCCAACATAAACAAACTCCTGACAAACCGCCCCCTTAAGTAAGACACTCTATTAAAACCCCCAATATTAATGATTACTACAATACTATCTCATTGATTACTGTACACGCAATAACCCTTATCCCTGAGTGGCCTTCGGCCCTTGATAAGTGGTGACCCCCATGTAAAAAAAAAAAAGAAACTTTGGCTTTGGGAAATGCCATGGAGCTTCGTCGGCATCTAAACACTGAGCTGAGCATCACCGGTTGTCGTAAAGAACCCACTTTTTATCACAAGTCACAATCTGGTTAAGAAACATTGCATAAAAGAAGGGAAGATGACACTTCATAATGGCATTTCTTTTGGTTTTCATTCAATTCATAAGGCACTCATTTATCAAGGTGTTGTCTTTTCAATCTCTCTTAAGTGGTTGGAAATTGTATACGCTGTCTAATTCAGTCTAATGGCAGAAACACTAGAGGATGACCTCCAATCTGTAGTAGAATGGGGACAAAAATGGTTGGTCACATTCAATGCTGCTAAGACTAAGCTTGTTTCCTTCAATAACTACAAGAAACCTTCTCTACCACCAATAGCAATGGCCAAGAACACATTGCCTGAAAGTACTTCTTTTAAACTCCTCGGCCTAATGTTTACAGGGAATATGAACTGGAATAGATATATTGAGAGCATTGCCAAGGCTGCTGCAAGGAAGGTTGGCTCCTTCTACCGTGCTAGAAAACTACTTACGCCTGACAGTATCCTATACCTCTATAAGGCCACCATTCGCCCATGTATGGAGTACTGTTGTCACATCTGGGCTGGTGCATCTGCTGCTTGTCTCTCGCTCCTGGACAGGGTTCAAAAGAGAGTCGCCAACCTGATAGGTCCTGAACTGTCATCTAGGCTTCAGCCTCTGTCCCATCAATGAGATGTTGCATCCCTCTGCCTGTTCTTCAAATACTTTAATGATGAATGCTCTGACGAACTGCAAACACTTGTACCTCCCCGACGTAACTACCCCCAACAAACCTGACAAGCTACTAAGTCTCATCCCTTTACAGTAGAGATCCCTAGGTGCAAGAAAGCCTTTTACTCCAATAGTTTCTTCCCCAGAACTGCGGGTCTTTGGAACTCCCTTCCGGGATTCTGCTTTCCCAACTGCACTGATATGCAGAAGTTCAAGTGTAATGTAAACAAACATCTTTCTACTCATCTCCCTTCATAATGACCCCGCTAATTAAGTCCCTAATAGTAGCCCCCTGCTTCAAAGTGGCACTGTGCCTTGTTTGGGGTGAAAATTGAATAAAAAAAAAAAAATTTAAAAAAAAAAAAAAAAAGAAGTCATCAAACAGTTGTTCGTTGATTGGCTTCGACTAAGATTGTTGTAAACATCCGATGGCTGATCACTACACTCATTATCTTCAAGATTCTCGTAGGTGCCATAAAACTTAGTAGTGGTTCCTGGGCTAAATGCTTTGTTGATATTGCAAGCTGTCTCAGCAGCTTTTCGGCCTAGCTTGAATTGAAATAAGTAAATTGTGTAAATTTGCTTTTTTTCCATCTTTTATGCAATGTTCTGAAAAGACATAACTGTTTTTAAAAACGATTCTAACTTAAACGATTAGATAGAGCGAAAAACACTCTTTAAAATGATATATAAAGTAAAGGTATTATAATGAAAACTTGTTTGAAAATACATCATTTGAAATCAAAATTTAAAATTCTGCAAGAACTTTCTTGTCAACCTAATACAGACTGCTGCACTCATCTTCAAAGTTATCCTCACGTTTACACAGATATAACCTCCAACCTTCTTACAATTCCACACAAATTCCAAAGTTCAACAAGACATGAATAAAGTCAAAGATTACATTGATAGATTTTCCAGCGTACTTGTTTTAGTGGGGAGCTGGATCTCCTTTAAATATTTTAGAGTCATGTTCTTATTCTATATGGATTTTTTAGTTTGAAGGTCAGAGATTACATCTGTTGAAATATTGTGAGAATATGATCCAAAATGAAAACAGTGATCCAAATAATCCAAATAATACGAATGATCAATCCTCATCTCAAAAATTTAGAATCAAATTGGTAGGAATCAATGCGAATATGGAAACAATTGGAAAAAAAACTACCAAAAACTGTTAAGAATGACAACCCATCTCAAATTCAAATATGGAGATGCTGTGATCCAAAGCTGGTTTCACCTGGCTTAATCTTGAAACTACCAGTCAGTTCCAGAACACAAAGGATTGCAAGAGGAGTAGAGCATGAGCTCATCCAAAATAGAATCCACAACGGCTGGTCAAAGAAACAGACAAAAATCTAAGTGTTGGTAGAATACAGATTCCAGAATCCAACAAGAAGTACTTGAATAAGATTGGCGGTTACATCAGCCAAAACATTGTGAGAATAACATCTAAGATGAGAACAGTAGTCTGAATAATCTAAAAGATCCACAAAGGGTTGGTAGCATATCGAGATATAAGCGCACAACCACATGTTAAATTGGATTATCACCTTGTTTTGGCTTCTATGTGCCTGAAAATTTTTGTTAAAGTTAATAGTTCAATTTTGTAGAAGTGTGTATAGGCTGCCTTAAACCAATGTTTTCTCCGTGTCATTCCGAGCACAGATGTCATACAATCAAATGTAACAAATTCACAGACAAAAAATAAATTTAAAAAAACTTTTAAATAAAAAAGAAAAAAAAATTTTTTTTAATATAACAGAAAATGTTTATCTTCATTTCCACGTTATCAAATTTTTTAGCACGGCCATTTTTATTTATTTTTTATCCTTCTCCAATGTTGATTAAATTACTGAGAATGAAGTCATAAAAGTGAAAAGATAATTTTCAAAGACATTCAACCATTAATGCTTGCCATCAGATGAAAAGGTGGGGAAAGGGGGAATAAAATCCTGCAGGTAAAAATATTCAATTTCAAACTTACAAAATAAAGAAACAAAATTTGATTTGACCTTCATTTGACTATGAAACAACATAAACTACTCATGGCAATTCCAGTTAATCTCTATATAATAAAGTACAACGTATATCAAATATTCGAAAACCAAAAGATATAGTTCATTCACACTCATAAGTTTTTATTTATTTATTTTGATACAAACACCTGAATATTTCTTTATAGTAAATCTTACACGTGTTTCGTTGAATAGTAGAAGACCATTGAATAACTCCTTAAAGATAAATGACTATTCCTAAAAAGAAGTGTTATGCCATCTTCTCATAGCCCTGTTATTCCCAAATTGTTACCCATCTGGTCTTGACCAGGTTCAACATGACTTAAGTTCGGTGATCTAATCAGTAAGTATTGAAGCTAAGTCACTTAAAAAAACTTTTTTTTTCTTTTTTTTTTTTTTAAGTATCTGCATATTTCATTTCAAAAGAGAATTGATTAATTCTGTAAATGAAAAACTGAACCAAACATATACACAAAAAAAAAAAGGAGAAAGAGAGGAATGGAGGGGTGAAGAGAGGGGGAAGAGAAATAAGATGAATTGCATGATGATTCCATCACATTTGATAGAAATTGACAAGCAGTAAAATAATTAGATTTCAAAATACAAGAATTCGGTGGAGAGTTGTTTAATGTAAAAAAAAAAAAAAAAAAAAAAAAAAAAGAAGAAAAGAAAAAAGAAAAGAAAAAAGAAAAAGAAAAGAAAAAAGAAAAGAAAAAAGAAAAGAAAAAAGAAAGAAAAGAAAAAAGAAAGAAAAGAAAAGAGAAAGAAAAGAAAAGAGAAAGAAAAGAAAAGAGAAAGAAAAGAAAAAAGAAAAAGGGAAAAGAAAAGAAAGGAAAAAGAAAAGAAAAGAAAAGAAAAAGAAACCTCCCCAAATGAGAATGAAGGGAGTCCAAAGCAAAAAAAATGGCAAAATTGTTCAAAGGAATTCTATAATGAGGTTAGAGCAAGAAACAGAAAAGATGAATTATGTGTTTGGTTTGATACAAGAATGGTAACCAAGAGACTTATAATCAAATCTGAACAGCAGACACACAACGAACTTGATAGGATGAATGGAAGACGAATTACACGGTGAGGTGGGGTGGGGAGTAGACGAATAACAAAAAATAATAATAGAATATTTAAATAAAAGTTATTTTTTTGCTATTAATTTTTTTTTTTTCAGACCAAAATAAAAGTTTCGGAATTTTTTAAATGAGAATTGATAACTTAGATTAATTTGATGATACTTGTGCAGTTTAGGAACCTTACTGAAAAAATAACATTTAGAAAACCATTCTAAATGGGAGGAGAGGCTTTTTTTCTGTCGAAACTATTTTGTACTTTATCTAACAATTTAATAAACAAAAGATACTTTAAAAATTGTATTTAACTTGAAAGTCCTATCTAAAAAAAAAATAAATAAATAAAAAAAGGCACAGTCCATGAACTGGATGAGCACCAAATGGACTACTATTCTCATCTAGATTATTTAACACTTTCTTTTCTTCATTCAACATGGCACACCTTGCATTTTTTAAACTCCTATAATATTGCATAAGCACCAGCAAATGATGCACTAACAAATGTAAGATCAAAAGACAAAAACTATTAAAGAAGAAAAAAAAAACCTACTTTATCTGATTGTTCAATTTCTTTCTCTTCTTTGCGTTTACGGAACGCTTCTTTTTTGTTTCCCTTTGGAAGTAAATCATATTCCTGTTTTAAAAGTTTCATATCTTGCTTCTGTTGTTCTTTAAAAATCTTCAGTTCTTTATCCTGCAAAGAGTAAACATTCAATTATAAACAAGCAATAAAAAACATACATCTAATATATAAAGTAAAGTTAGTCTCTTCATCATTCCTTTGTTATCGATATCATTTTATAGTTCAACTAGCAGAGAGACCTAATGTTGCCCATAATTGAATGAGGATCAATGAATATTTCACATTTCCAATACTTTTATTATTGGTGAAATCGCTCATTTTTCAATCAAATCAGTTGGGGATCCATCATAGTGTACCAGGAGAAAGTTTCACAAATTTTTACAATGGCTTGAGTTAAGGTTTAAGTCAAGTATCATGGTTCAGTTGTACTCTAAACAGAAACATTTATTTCAAATGCATCTCTGTCTTACCAAAAAAAACCTACTGTTGATTTTATCAGCTGGACCTTTTTGCTTTTGCAATGAGAAAACTTCTCAAATGCACTTGTGATGCGTGATGCTAAGCTATATAAGAGTTTTAACTTTGTTAAAAATCACACTGTTCCTTCTTTAATCAGAGTTTCTTGATTACTGATTTTCAATACTTATCAGACAGGCATTCTATTTAAGAACACTAACAGACAGATAAAGTACATTTGTGTGATTTTTTTTTTAAATCAACTCAGCTGTTTTGCTATCCATAGAGAACAAACTTTGATAATTATGTTTCAGTTTGAAGAAATATGGTATAATAAAATTATGGGGTGTTTGTTCGCGCCTGACCTCCATAGAATGGAAATATATCACAAAGTTTAACAAGGTTTTTTAATATAGATCCACAGAATATTGTGATTAAGTGTTTCAGTGGGAACAGGTATAGTATAATAAATTATGGGGTTTATCTATTTTATTTTCACTTTCACCATATTTTGCTTTGGTTTTGATACCCCCAAATTCGAAGCTATCTCTTTACAACCCTTCCTTTTCATAACCTATCATCTTCTATCTATATATATATAAAAGCGAAAATGTGTGTATGTATGTTTGTATGTGTGTTTGTGAGTCCACTAAAAACTTTCGACAGACAGAACAAAAATTCACAAACTTGGTATCATATCGAAGCTCCATCCTTCGCCCGAAAAATATCGAAAAATTGGCCAGAAACGTTCATTTTTTCACCCCGAAATCGACAATTTTCGACAGGGGGGGGGGGTCAACAAAAACCGTCCTCTTGTGACGACGACCGGTTCTACGCATGCGTCAGATGACGTCATGACCTGATTTAGTTTAAATAGTTGAAGAACTGATTAAATTTTATGTACGTCGCGTTAGCTCAGTTGGTTAGAGCGTTGGGTCATTATCTAAACATTTTGGGTTCAAATCATGGTGTGAGATGTCTTCTTTTTTTTTTTTTTTTTTTGATTTTTAAAATTTAAATATTGAACCAGTGTTATTTAAGCCATTTTTCATGTAACGTTTGTTTTTCTGTTTTTTTTTTTTTTACTTCGCTTATTCTTAGGTTTTGATTAACACCCCTGACCGACCACACACACCCAAAAACACCCGGGTATCCACCGATTTTTTAAATTTTAATATCGAAACAGGCTTATTTAAGCCATTTTTCACATGTTTTTTTTATGTTCGTTTTTCTGTTTTCTTTTATGTTTTTTTCGATTTTTACATTTAACATCGTTCGTTTGCCTTATGTTAGTTTTTTTTTTATGTTTTGATTACCCCCCCCTCCCCGGGTATCCCCCCCCCCCGCTTCATTTTTATGTTTTCTTTTTTTACTTCTTAGGTTTACATTAACAACCACACACACCTACAAACACTCGGGCAACGCCAAGTACCCCCCCGCCCCCGCTAAGCAGGGTTTTTTAACGTTCATTTTTCCGTTTTTTTTTTTTTTTTTTTTTTTTTTTTACTTCGCTTATTCTTAGGTTTTCATTAACACCCCCGCCCAACCACACACACTGAAAAACACCTGGGCAACGCCGGGTACCCCTCGCTAGTCTATAAATATAAAAGCGAAAATGTGTGTATGTACGTTCGCTTTTTGTGTATGTCCAAGAAAGGCTTTTTTCAGAGAAGCGCTTGGTCGGCTCGCAACTTCTTAAAACTTTTTATATCACATATAAATCATAATATCTCTGAGTTAACAACGGATCTCGCCTGTCTATTTAATTTGCTCAACTTCGGGAAGATAAATATTCAACAGTTTTCACTCGCCGCATGTGGATTAGGCTTTTTCCTATAATAAAAGTGGCACTAATTCTGGCAGTATTTTTCCGGTCGCCATCGCCGGAAATGTCCGAAAGCAATCAGCTTTGATCAATGTGGAAATATTTTCCTTATATCAGACAATTGCTATTCAAATTGGACAAGGGGAGCTGACCCCCCCCCCCAACGTCTTGGGAAAATAAAAATAAAAAAGTGTTCCCGGATTAATACTACCCCCGCAGTCAAAGTTGACCTCATTAAGACATTAAAACGTGCACCTGCAAATTCTAAGTAATTAAATGAATTCAAACGTATTTCTGTTAGTATGTCGCGGTGGCTCAAACGTTTTTCTTTTTCACACTTTATTTTATTTTACCCCCCTCCCCCTGTTTTGATTTACCTCCGAACACCCGGGCAACGCCGGGTACCCCCCGCTAGTAAAATATAAAAGAATAAAATAATGTTGGATATTAACATAAGCTCTACATTATTAACTTTTAAGAATAATTACAGATTTTTCAAACAAATAAAATTAATTTTCAATTCCTGCAAAACTGCTCATGTTTACAATAGTTCCAATATGCACATTTTAACTAAAGTCGAACATATATCTGATGAAGAGAAATTTCCCCAAATATTGTACAATATGAATCTTTCATCTGATCATTGCTGATGCAAGTAAGAATACAATGCAAGTATAAAATATAGAAGTACATGCATATATATTGAACTAGCCCAGGCATAAAATACGCTTAAATATGATATTTTAATTTGTCCAGATTTCGTATATATCATTATAGACTCATGATTTCAAAAGTAAAAAAAGGCTAAAGACCCATAAAAGAATGGCCAGTAAAAAATCCAATCATTTGAGGCCCCTAGCACCACTCTGTAAGTTTTAGCTTCAGAGGAGATAGAATTTGAAAATATGGAGACAGACAGACATCTAGCCGTTTATATATTAGATTAATAAAAAGTGGATATATATATAGCTTATTCCAACATGATTTGTTTCAGTTACCCTTGATTTGTATCCGTTACCCCTCTGCATTGTATTGCCTTCTATAAATTTCCTTTAGATAAATGGTTTGGTTTTCTTCCACATTCAGAAAACAATGGTGAAAGAATAAAGGGTCTATCCTTGTTTTCCTTATTGATTTTAATGAAGAAAAAGAAAAAAAAGGAGTGAAAATCAAAAAGGGTGGATCAAAGAAAGTTTTGTTTTGATTAATTAAGATCAACGTGTGTGGTAAGGGGATGGGTGTTATCTGTTGAGAATGGCAAGATGTCAGCCTTTTGAGGCTGGTGGATTTGCCAAGCCGATTTGTTTTGCCATAAATGACATGATAAATTAGTCAAGTGATTGATCTGTAGAAATCAATCAATAAAAAGAGATTTAACATTGTAGATTAAAACATGAAAACAAAACTTTGAAGAGATTTCAGAAAAAAAAATCACTAATAAAAAAAAAAATTGGAAAGCAGTTTAAGGAGTGGTTTTGATTTCGTTAGATTGTTTTTCTTTTACGGCATATCAACCACTTTTGGGCTATTTACTGCCGAATTCAGTAATTTTGAAGAAAGTCTTTATGATTCAAGTTCTTTCTATCTTCAAAATAGTGCTTGGTTTAATAGTTTTGTAAAAAGAAAAGTTTTTGTTTTTGACTTTGCAAAAGATATGATTGAGTTTTGCAAAGGGAAAGGAAAAAACAACATTAATTATATATTTTCGTCAGGAAGACAATATCTTCAGACAATCTAATTTGGTAGCACCAGATGTCCTAACACTTCAGGTCCAAGTAGACTTGGGAGCAAGGGTAACTAAGAGCAATTCCACATTCCCACAACCTCTAAATGGGTTTGCAATACTGGACATCTTCTAAAGTCATACCCAGAACCGAATGGTTTTAGGGTATAAATATATTAAGTATTGAAATCAGAGACCTGAAGAAATCTGCAATTGAAATACGATCGCAATTGTGTATCTACTAAACATGCTTCCATGTTATTTTTCTGATAAAGCTCTACTATATATTCGTAACATAGTTGTTGCATGTCAACAATCGGAACCCACTTGTTGTATCTAGATAGTCGCAAGGAAACAAAGAAAAGGAAAGAATTCGACTCCCCTTTTTTTTTCAGTTGAAACAACAGACATTTATTTACAAGTACTTCCAGAATAACACTGTATCTCTTATTCAAAAGCCTTCTTGTACTCCAATCTGCTTAACAAGACTCTGCTGTATCAAAAATGTGTTACTCTGTCTTTGTCTGACCATGTTTATGACATGTCACTCTCGGGCCATGTGTGTAACATGTTTATTTCTGTCCTTCTCATGCCAGGTTTTTCTTTTTTTATAATCTCTTCCTTCCTTCTTCCTCGCTGTGATGTCACCTCGTACACAGCTTGGTTATTTGCATATGTTAGCTGTCATACAGCCACTGCCATACATGTGTCTACACTCTGTTACATATTGAGCACTATTCCTGGAAGAAATAACTTATGATCTACATCTGAGATGTTAAATTATTTTATGAGATTTTAAAATAGCATTTAAGCTGACATATTTAACTTTTATTCTGACTAACCAATTTTCATTATTTTTTTTTCTTGTACCATGGTATCAGCATTATAATCACAAAAAAGTATGTAGTCCTGCCTGGACACCTGGTACAATGAAAATATTTTTCAATTATGAGTGAAAAAACAAATCAGCAAAGGAAATAGTTCATACTTTTAATTAAAAAAATATAAAAAAAAGTTACCTTTCTGAAAACTAAATTTTTCTTTTTCTGTAAATTTTTTATTAAAAGTTCAAATAAATAAGTACTAAAAATCAAAATGGTGCTGAAACAGATGATCGTTGTCTCTCCTTTTAAACATTTTGCACAACAAACAAAAATGGTTTTGCATAAAATCAGTACCTGTTCAAGTTTAATCTTCTTCGATGCCGTTTTCATTTCAAATCCTTGGTTCAATTCCACTTTCTCGGCTTGTTGTTTCTGTTGACGAGTTAAAGTTTCTAAATCTTGTTCATAAGTTTTCAAGAGAGTCTGAAAGAGCAAAACATCAGCATTTATTAAAAAAAAACAACCAGGTGTCAATAAAAAAAAATTATTCCATGCATGTAATATTTTTGTGTTATGTCCAATACAACATACAGAGTAAAAAATAAGTGTCATAAAATTTCAGAATATGTTGAGATTAAATTTGGACAGTATATGGAGATGTGTGGAAAACAGGAGACACTGTTGGTTTAGTCAGTGAAAAAATGGATGGGAGTTCTTGGGTTAGTAGATGTCGAACTATTAAGGCAGTAAGATTAATTGGCAGGGGAAGACCAAAGAAAACATGGGCGGAAGTAATAAGAATGGCCTTGAAAGAAAGAGGGATAAATAAAGAAATCAATTCCTAAAAGCCATCCAACACATGCCAGCAAGACAAAACTAATCATGTGTTTGTCAAAATACAAAAGAAAACTTGTATATTTGTGTTGTGTATGAATATAATGAATACAAATACATTCAGGTTCCTCCTCCTAAGAATATGATTGGCTGATGTAAGCCATAAATACAGACTTTCATTTCCATAAGATGTAGAGTGATTGAGGTAGTAAAGGTCAGAAAAATTTGGCAGAAAATGATAAAAATGGACGTGAGAAAAAGAGGGATAAAGAATATCGCATTTTTTAACCTAGGAACTCTCATCCATTCTTTCAAAGTGACCATACCATCACAGCTTCTTGTTCTGTCGCATATTATACTGTGCACAATTAATCTGTCTCTGAGCTCATCAGAATAAAGCCCGTCTTTAAGACTTGCATTACACATTCAAGCTATCATTATCATATTATTTCCTTTCATGCAACTCATGCCCCTCTTCCTCACTGACCAGCTTTCACTTTCATACATTATCACACTGCATACACATGTCTGATAGACTGTTTCTTTGGTTGATGCTCTGCTGGTTAGTAATGACAGAATGTTTGTGTTTGCATCAATCGCTGTTATCTTACACGTCTTGCACACAAACTGGTTGTCCTCTCACTACCTACTAGCAATTCCACTGCACTTTTGGCATACTCAATACGTGCATGTATCACAGCAAATTGAGTTGCACCCGGTCTCCTTACCATAAACTGAGTATGTAGATTTTCCTCTTTTTTTCAGCAGATTTTCAACCACTAAGCAACATATTTATTCAAAGTTTCAATTAAATCACCATTCATTCTTCCCTAGTAGTTAATCCTAATGTTCACACTTTGTAACTAATCTTTTCTTTTGATTAGTTTTGTCACTCTCCTTTATATGGCTTCCAATCTCAGTATTAGATGACAATTTCCATATCAAGGCAGTGCAATACGCAACATGAAATCTAAGAGCTTTATATACCTTAAAAGAATATACATGTGCGTATGTGTGTAGAGAGAGAGAGAGAGAGAGCAGTATATAAAAGGTACAAAGAACAACAAGTTGGATTGTTACATATTAAGGACCCTACATCAATGGCAATTTAGCTAGTGGGAATTTTGACAATAGACACACTGAGCGCATGATAATAACCCAAAACAGATTCATTTTCAGGGTTGAATCGAGGATGACTGACATGTAAGGTCAAAGCTAAACAGTATAGACAAAACAAAGATGACAACTGACATCACATTTTTAAAGCTGAGAAAAAACAGAAGTTTTCAAATCATTCCGTCTGTGAAGTGTGTGCAGGGACCACCAATAATGCGAGTCTACCATCACATTCCACAATAATGTAGACAATTTTGATAATCACAAAATGTTACCTCAGTTGATCTGTTTGTGTGCATCACTCATTTCCGTTATCTAAATAACTAAATAATTAGCCAAGAAAACGTTAGTCTCTCTCCTCTGAACCAATTCTCTTCAAAATAAAATCTTGAAGAAAAATCTCAGGAACTTCTTTCTATTTCTTTCTTCATAAAAAAGAGGCTATAATAAAATACCCACATATAAATCCTGCATATAAAGACTGTTGTTATTATTATTACTATTGAAAACATAACAGGATTATGTGCTAGTGCTAAGTAGTAAAAACACATTTTAAATAATTTGAAAAAATTTAATTAGTAAAATATTTTGGTTAAGCAAAAAAACAGATAAACTTACAAACCAATAAACAAGATTAATAAAGTAAACACATCAACTTTTCTTATTTCGTTTTTGTCTCGGTTTCTCTAAACATAAATCAGTTTCAATAAAAACAGAAAAACAAGAGTGTACATGTGGAGGGGGCAGGGGATGGGAACAAGAAGTCATTCTTAGATTCATCTACATCCCCTATCCTTATCATGAATCGTTTGAAGTTTTAGTTTTCATGGCAAAATTATGCTTTTCACAATTTTCAGAAAAGATTGTCATAAGCAATGGAAAGAAGGAATGCAAGACAAGACGGAGAAAGAGA
Organism: Euprymna scolopes; assembly: GCF_053919585.1. Lineage (NCBI taxonomy): Eukaryota > Metazoa > Mollusca > Cephalopoda > Sepiida > Sepiolidae > Euprymna > Euprymna scolopes. The sequence continues at coordinate 48,544,451 of NC_136489.1, read as the reverse complement.
AACAGGGAAAGAAAGTCAAAAGAAAGACAGAGTAAAATAAATACAATTCAATCAAATAGTGACAAAACAAATTAAGGAGGTAAGGTTCTAGCGATTTTTTTTTATATATACAGCATTCATCCTAGGCGAGTTGAATAGGCTTCCTCTGAAGGAGGAAGTCTCGTGAGAATATCGAATTCAAAAGCATCCCCAGTTCCGGTCAGGGAAGATGTTAGGTTTTTGCAGTTCTTGCAAGGTGTAAACCTCCTCCTACATACAGTACCTGATATTCTCAAATAGTCACCCATCTGGTATTGACCAGGCTCAATGTTGTTTAACTTTGGTAATCTAAAGAGAATCAGTGTATCAACATAATTATGCGATTTGGCAGAAATTAGCTTCTTTTTTTTTTTTATTTTAAAAAAGCAGATTTCAATGAAAAAACAGAACTCATATCCATTTTCAGTTTGTAGAGAATACTGTGGTAGGAGGGGGGGAAAAAAGGTAAAACAAGATGCACAGGGGAAGGAAACGAGGCCGATAGCCATTAGTCGCGTGCTCTCATGTAATCAATGAATGTGTGAATGTAGGATTGACATGAAATTCTTAAAGATAAACTAAAATGACCGAAAAATGGGCTGAAATGACTTAAATAAATAAAAAGTAAATGACTTAGAATGACTTTAATCAACTTAAGGATGAATTGAATGACCTTAAGAATGACTTGAATGCTTAAAAAATAACTGGAATCCTTCAAAAACAACTTGAAAGATCTGGAGAATGACTTGAATGGCTTTGAGACTGACTGGTTGTAAAGTGGGTGATCATTTTATATTAAATTAATACAGAAAAGTGACCCCCCACTTTATATCACAAAGTTACAAATATAAGTACAGCATGTAGTAAGAACAGATACTACACTTTGATCTCCATATATAATTTATTTTGTGAAAATGAACGTGGCCAAAAGACCAAGAAAAGCTTAAAAAGCTAAGAACAGCGTCTATTAACAACAGACCTTTGATCTTAACCAAAAACACCAAGCACAAAAGTGTTACGGACAGACCGACCGACGGAGTGACTTATAGAGTCGCTTGCATGCTACTAAAAACCGGAAAAATAATAAATAAAGGAATAAAAATAAAAATAAATAAAATCTAACCCAATAGTAATATAAAAATAAGGAGGTAAGGCCCTTTGGCAAAACGCTGTCATTTTAATCCATAAAAAGCAAAGAATTCATATGCATGTTGAATATGCATTTCAATTGTGCGGGATAATTTAAAGAATTCAACATTGAAATCATGTGGAAAGAGAAATGGTGTTGTTACAATTGTCACTGACACGCAGTTAATGGATGCAGAATAATGACATAGAGGTAAAGTCACAGGATGAGAAACAGCAATGATGACAACAAAATAAAACTAAAAACTGGGTAAATTGTGTTGAATTCTTTCTATAAAAAATCCACTCAAAATGATCAACGAGAATACAACGAGTGTTGCAATGCTGTAATTAGATGTGGGGCAGGGTAGAAAGAGAGCAGAAATGCACGCTGAAAATCATCATTTTAAACTGAAGCCATATTGTATAAATAAAGCAACTCTCGCTCTCACAACAATGACAACCATGTTTTCTTCCTGAGAATGTTATTTCCAGACAGAATGGTCACAACAGAAAACGACTCGACTTTTCACAATCGCAACAATAGAATTTGATAAGAAAAAAGTTTCCTTGTTCTGTAAATGTGAAATCGAGTGAAAATCAAATCACACAGAATTACAAAATTCTGCACAGGTTACCAAGTTCAAAAAGATGCAGCTGAAGAAAGTCTTAGATTACATCAATAGAAATATGAGTTTGCACTCCGTATGGCTAACCTCCTTTGTGGGTTACTAGCTTGTTATTTCTAGAATTATTAGAATTCGATCAATTTAAATTCAGATTACCTCCAAACATCTACCACTAGTTTCTCACTCTTAGACAGTGTCCAAAAAAAGTCTCTGATCTAATAGGTCCCGCATTGTCAACAAAGCTCCAACCTCTGTCCCATCACCACAACGTTGCATTCTTGTGCCTGTTTTACAAGTACTTTAATAGAATCCACCCTGAGAATCTCATCCCCTTGGCACACATACCCTCTCCCTCGACTAACTTGACAAGGAGCAAAATTCTACCCTTTCACTGTTAAGGTTCCTAGATGTCAAAAGGTTACTTCCTTTGGACTGCTAGACTTGGGAATTTGCTCCCTGTTTCTCTGACTGTATTAACCTGCAGAAGTTTAAATGTAATGTGAACAGACATTTCTCTATCAGACACAATCCTAAATAGTAGTCTCTTGTTTGGGTTGAAAGTAAAAACATAGAATACTTCAGATACATTGATGAAATTATGATTTTTCTCTTCAAAGTCACACAGAAGAACTTAAGAACAAACTAAACAGAGTCGAATCCTTCATAAAATCCATCCATGAAACAGAACAAAACCACTCATTATCTTTCTAGATGCACTTATAATAAAATCAAATAATAATCTATTCTTAAGAGCGAAGGTTGGCAACCTCTGACTTGGTGTCCAAGTCAGGCCCTCAAATTTTGTTTGGCCCACTACCTTACTCAAGATAAATAAAGATCTTTTTGTAAATTATGTAATTTGTTTTTTATATTCCTGTAGTAAAATAAGTGTTGCTGCTTAAATATAATTTAATATTCAAAAGCACAAAAAATTTATTTTCATATTTAATAACATTATTGTCCTCCATGACAATGTAATCAGCATAGCTTTTTTGGCCCTTATACTCCAAAAGTTTACCAAGCTCTGTTTTAGAGTATATAAAAAAAGCCACACCCCAAAACGTCTGTATATGAGAGATTTTTTTATTTATACCTCATATATCCATAAAATAAAGACAGGTATGATAATCGGTTTATTCTTACTAATGATGGGATGATTCCGATAAAATTACTTATTCCAATTCTTTATACATCTCTAAATATTTAACTACAAAGTTGTTTATTCCTGATTACCATACAAATGGATGTAATATGTGTATACATTTTCTCAAACGTAAAAACACACTTGTGGGAGGTGAGCTATAGATTTTAGCTTTACTGATAATTTAAAATAAATATTTATCATTACTACCAGCAGTGGAAGATTTTGTTTTAAACAAAATCAAATAAAAAAGATTATTAAAAGAATCGTTTTTGGCACAAATTTTCAGATTCTGATACCGATTTTGAAAAGTTGCGATTTTTCCCATTCTGATTAGTCGTCTTAACACTAATTCTCACATTTTTTTTCACAGTATGCCGTCCCCAATATCTTGATGAAGATCTCAAGCATATTACTAAGTCACTGAAAATATTACAATATCCCACATATTTTATATCAATGCTAATAATATTCTCCAATAAAAATAAGCAGAAATATGACACACCTAACAATTCTCTATTTAACGTTTTTTCGTACTGACCCTCATCAATAACACAATAATCTGTAACACTTTGAAAAACTAGACATATCAACAATACAAACCACATCACCATCAATTATAAGACAAATATTAAGGTGCTGCAATATTTCATAATGGGGTTTGATCCTGTACCGTCGGGAGATTCTATTTATAAATGATGCTGCTGATGAATCGAATTAATTCACGTTCTGCTACCAACCAATCAGAAACCAGAATTGCTCCATAAATATTAAACCTTTCTGTAGCAATTTCACATATGTTTTCTTCATGTCAACATGGGAAGAATCTTTTGCTCTGTGGATTCCAACTTGAGAACTGTCTACTGTGAACCAGTCACCTCCAGGACTTGTGTAGAACAACTAACCATCGGAAACTGTTCTTAAACTAAACATGGCTTACACTTCAATGAAATACTTCCACAAAATCTCCACTTCTAACACAAGCATATACTGAAACATGAACATGACCGAGATGAGACTAGTAGTCTAAAAATCCAAATTGTCAATCCTCATCTAAAAAAAATCCAAAATATAATCACAAGTCAGACATATTTATTGATCAAGGCTATTCCTTAACCTGCGGCCTTTCATTTTCTTACTGGTTTTTCACCCCAAACAAGGCAAGTGCCACTTGGATGTAAGGGGCTACTATTTAGGACAAAATTTATAAGGATACTATGTAGGGAGTTGAGCAACAAGATATCTGTTCGCATTACACTTGAACTTCTGCATGTCAGTACAGTTAGGAAAGCAGGGACCTGGGAGGGAATTCCAAAGTGTAGCAGTTTGAGGGAAGAAACTGTTGGAGTAGAAGGTTTTATGGCATCTAGGAAGCTCTATAGTGTAGGGGAGGGATTTTGCTGCTTGTCGGGTTAGTTGGGGATATGTACACCAAAGGAGTTACAAGTGCTTAGAGTTTTACAAAGCATTTTCCATTAATATACTTGTAAAACAGGCACAGGGATGAAAAATTTCATCGATGGGACAAAGGTTGGAGTTTGGTTGACAGTGTGGGACCTATTCAGTTGACGACTCTTTTTTGAACCCTGTTTAGGAGTGAGAGACTAGTAGCAGATACACTAGCCCAACATTGTTATTGTAACTCACTTTGAATTCTCACACCA